>NC_088224.1:1802090-1820734 GCF_036934945.1 Oncorhynchus masou masou
ATGTAGACTACCACTAATCACACTAGAGCTGTCTGATATAATGTAGACTACCACTAATCACACTAGAGCTGTCTGATAAAATGTAGACTACCGCTAATCACACTAGAGCTGTCTGATATAATGTAGACTACCGCTAATCACACTAGAGCTGTCTGATATAATGTAGACTACCGCTAATCACACTAGATATGTCTGATATAATGTAGACTACCACTAATCACACTAGAGCTGTCTGATATATTGTAGACTTCCACTAATCACACTAGAGCTGTCTGATATAATGTAGACTACCACTAATCACACTAGAGCTCTCTGATATAATGTAGACTACCACTAATCACACTAGAGCTGTCTGATATAATGTAGACTACCGCTAATCACACTAGAGCTGTTTGATATAATGTAGACTACCACTAATCACACTAGAGCTGTCTGATATAATGTAGACTACCACTAATCACACTAGAGCTGTCTGATATAATGTAGACTACCGCTAATCACACTAGAGCTGTCTGATATAATGTAGACTACCGCTAATCACACTAGAGCTGTCTGATATAATGTAGACTACCGCTAATCACACTAGATCTGTCTGATATAATGTAGACTACCACTAATCACACTAGAGCTGTCTGATATAATGTAGACTACCACTAATCACACTAGAGCTGTCTGATATATTGTAGACTACCACTAATCACACTAGAGCTGTCTGATATAATGTAGACTACCACTAATCACACGAGAGCTGTCTGATATAATGTAGACTACCTCTAATCACACTAGAGCTGTTTGATATAATGTAGACTACCACTAATCACACTAGAGCTCTCTGATATAATGTAGACTACCACTAATCACACTAGAGCTGTCTGATATATTGTAGACTTCCACTAATCACACTAGAGCTGTCTGATATAATGTATACTACCACTAATCACACTAGAGCTCTCTGATATAATGTAGACTACCACTAATCACACTAGAGCTGTCTGATATATTGTAGACTTCCACTAATCACACTAGAGCTGTCTGATATAATGTAGACTACCACTAATCACACTAGAGCTGTCTGATATAATGTAGACTACCACTAATCACACTAGAGCTGTCTGATATAATGTAGACTACCACTAATCACACTAGAGCTGTCTGATATAATGTAGACTACCTCTAATCACACTAGAGCTGTTTGATATAATGTAGACTACCACTAATCACACTAGAGCTGTCTGATATAATGTAGACTACCACTAATCACACTAGAGCTGTCTGATATAATGTAGACTACCACTAATCACACTAGAGCTGTCTGATATATTGTAGACTACCACTAATCACACTAGAGCTGTCTGATATAATGTAGACTACCACTAATCACACTAGAGCTGTCTGATATAATGTAGACTACCTCTAATCACACTAGAGCTGTTTGATATAATGTAGACTACCACTAATCACACTAGAGCTCTCTGATATAATGTAGATTACCACTAATCACACTAGAGCTGTCTGATATATTGTAGACTTCCACTAATCACACTAGAGCTGTCTGATATAATGTAGACTACCACTAATCACACTAGAGCTGTCTGATATAATGTAGACTACCTCTAATCACAATAGAGCTGTTTGATATAATGTAGACTACCACTAATCACACTAGAGCTGTCTGATATAATGTAGACTACCACTAATCACACTAGAGCTGTCTGATATAATGTAGACTACCACTAATCACACTAGAGCTGTCTGATATATTTTAGACTACCACTAATCACACTAGAGCTGTCTGATATAATGTAGACTACCACTAATCACACTAGAGCTGTCTGATATAATGTAGACTACCTCTAATCACACTAGAGCTGTTTGATATAATGTAGACTACCACTAATCACACTAGAGCTGTCTGATATATTGTAGACTTCCACTAATCACACTAGAGCTGTCTGATATAATGTAGACTACCACTAATCACACTAGAGCTCTCTGATATAATGTAGACTACCACTAATCACACTAGAGCTGTCTGATATAATGTAGACTACCGCTAATCACACTAGAGCTGTTTGATATAATGTAGACTACGACTAATCACACTAGAGCTGTTTGATATAATGTAGACTACCACTAATCACACTAGAGCTCTCTGATATAATGTAGACTACCACTAATCACACTAGAGCTGTCTGATATAATGTAGACTACCACTAATCACACTAGAGCTGTCTGATATAATGTAGACTACCTCTAATCACACTAGAGCTGTTTGATATAATGTAGACTACCACTAATCACACTAGAGCTGTCTGATATAATGTAGACTACCTCTAATCACACTAGAGCTGTTTGATATAATGTAGACTACCACTAATCACACTAGAGCTCTCTGATATAATGTAGACTACCACTAATCACACTAGAGCTGTCTGATATATTGTAGACTTCCACTAATCACACTAGAGCTGTCTGATATAATGTAGACTACCACTAATCACACTAGAGCTGTCTGATATAATGTAGACTACCTCTAATCACAATAGAGCTGTTTGATATAATGTAGACTACCACTAATCACACTAGAGCTGTCTGATATAATGTAGACTACCACTAATCACACTAGAGCTGTCTGATATAATGTAGACTACCACTAATCACACTAGAGCTGTCTGATATATTTTAGACTACCACTAATCACACTAGAGCTGTCTGATATAATGTAGACTACCACTAATCACACTAGAGCTGTCTGATATAATGTAGACTACCTCTAATCACACTAGAGCTGTTTGATATAATGTAGACTACCACTAATCACACTAGAGCTGTTTGATATAATGTAGACTACCACTAATCACACTAGAGCTGTCTGATATAATGTAGACTACCACTAATCACACTAGAGCTGTCTGATAAAATGTAGACTACCGCTAATCACACTAGAGCTGTCTGATATAATGTAGACTACCGCTAATCACACTAGAGCTGTCTGATATAATGTAGACTACCGCTAATCACACTAGATATGTCTGATATAATGTAGACTACCACTAATCACACTAGAGCTGTCTGATATATTGTAGACTTCCACTAATCACACTAGAGCTGTCTGATATAATGTAGACTACCACTAATCACACTAGAGCTCTCTGATATAATGTAGACTACCACTAATCACACTAGAGCTGTCTGATATAATGTAGACTACCGCTAATCACACTAGAGCTGTTTGATATAATGTAGACTACCACTAATCACACTAGAGCTGTCTGATATAATGTAGACTACCACTAATCACACTAGAGCTGTCTGATATAATGTAGACTACCGCTAATCACACTAGAGCTGTCTGATATAATGTAGACTACCGCTAATCACACTAGAGCTGTCTGATATAATGTAGACTACCGCTAATCACACTAGATCTGTCTGATATAATGTAGACTACCACTAATCACACTAGAGCTGTCTGATATAATGTAGACTACCACTAATCACACTAGAGCTGTCTGATATATTGTAGACTACCACTAATCACACTAGAGCTGTCTGATATAATGTAGACTACCACTAATCACACGAGAGCTGTCTGATATAATGTAGACTACCTCTAATCACACTAGAGCTGTTTGATATAATGTAGACTACCACTAATCACACTAGAGCTCTCTGATATAATGTAGACTACCACTAATCACACTAGAGCTGTCTGATATATTGTAGACTTCCACTAATCACACTAGAGCTGTCTGATATAATGTATACTACCACTAATCACACTAGAGCTCTCTGATATAATGTAGACTACCACTAATCACACTAGAGCTGTCTGATATATTGTAGACTTCCACTAATCACACTAGAGCTGTCTGATATAATGTAGACTACCACTAATCACACTAGAGCTGTCTGATATAATGTAGACTACCACTAATCACACTAGAGCTGTCTGATATAATGTAGACTACCACTAATCACACTAGAGCTGTCTGATATAATGTAGACTACCTCTAATCACACTAGAGCTGTTTGATATAATGTAGACTACCACTAATCACACTAGAGCTGTCTGATATAATGTAGACTACCACTAATCACACTAGAGCTGTCTGATATAATGTAGACTACCACTAATCACACTAGAGCTGTCTGATATATTGTAGACTACCACTAATCACACTAGAGCTGTCTGATATAATGTAGACTACCACTAATCACACTAGAGCTGTCTGATATAATGTAGACTACCTCTAATCACACTAGAGCTGTTTGATATAATGTAGACTACCACTAATCACACTAGAGCTCTCTGATATAATGTAGACTACCACTAATCACACTAGAGCTGTCTGATATATTGTAGACTTCCACTAATCACACTAGAGCTGTCTGATATAATGTAGACTACCACTAATCACACTAGAGCTGTCTGATATAATGTAGACTACCTCTAATCACACTAGAGCTGTTTGATATAATGTAGACTACCACTAATCACACTAGAGCTGTCTGATATAATGTAGACTACCACTAATCACACTAGAGCTGTATGATATAATGTAGACTACCACTAATCACACTAGAGCTGTCTGATATATTGTAGACTACCACTAATCACACTAGAGCTGTCTGATATAATGTAGACTACCACTAATCACACTAGAGCTGTCTGATATAATGTAGACTACCTCTAATCACACTAGAGCTGTTTGATATATTGTAGACTACCACTAATCACACTAGAGCTGTCTGATATATTGTAGACTTCCACTAATCACACTAGAGCTGTCTGATATAATGTAGACTACCACTAATCACACTAGAGCTCTCTGATATAATGTAGACTACCACTAATCACACTAGAGCTGTCTGATATAATGTAGACTACCGCTAATCACACTAGAGCTGTTTGATATAATGTAGACTACCACTAATCACACTAGAGCTGTCTGATATAATGTAGACTACCACTAATCACACTAGAGCTGTCTGATATAATGTAGACTACCGCTAATCACACTAGAGCTGTCTGATATAATGTAGACTACCGCTAATCACACTAGAGCTGTCTGATATAATGTAGACTACCGCTAATCACACTAGATCTGTCTGATATAATGTAGACTACCACTAATCACACTAGAGCTGTCTGATATAATGTAGACTGCCACTAATCACACTAGAGCTGTCTGATATATTGTAGACTACCACTAATCACACTAGAGCTGTCTGATATAATGTAGACTACCACTAATCACACGAGAGCTGTCTGATATAATGGAGACTACCTCTAATCACACTAGAGCTGTTTGATATAATGTAGACTACCACTAATCACACTAGAGCTCTCTGATATAATGTAGACTACCACTAATCACACTAGAGCTGTCTGATATATTGTAGACTTCCACTAATCACACTAGAGCTGTCTGATATAATGTAGACTACCACTAATCACACTAGAGCTCTCTGATATAATGTAGACTACCACTAATCACACTAGAGCTGTCTGATATATTGTAGACTTCCACTAATCACACTAGAGCTGTCTGATATAATGTAGACTACCACTAATCACACTAGAGCTCTCTGATATAATGTAGACTACCACTAATCACACTAGAGCTGTCTGATATATTGTAGACTTCCACTAATCACACTAGAGCTGTCTGATATAATGTAGACTACCACTAATCACACTAGAGCTGTCTGATATAATGTAGACTACCACTAATCACACTAGAGCTGTTTGATATAATGTAGACTACCACTAATCACACTAGAGCTGTCTGATATAATGTAGACTACCACTAATCACACTAGAGCTGTCTGATATAATGTAGACTACCACTAATCACACTAGAGCTGTCTGATATAATGTAGACTACCGCTAATCACACTACAGCTGTCTGATATAATGTAGACTACCACTAATCACACTAGAGCTGTCTGATATAATTTAGACTACCGCTAATCACACTAGATCTGTCTGATATAATGTAGACTACCGCTAATCACACTAGAGCTGTCTGATATAATGTAGACTACCACTAATCACACTAGAGCTGTCTGATATAATGTAGACTACCGCTAATCACACTAGAGCTGTCTGATATAATGTAGACTACCACTAATCACACTAGAGCTGTCTGATATAATGTAGACTACGACTAATCACACTAGAGCTGTCTGATATAATGTAGACTACCACTAATCACACTAGAGCTGTCTGATATAATGTAGACTACCTCTAATCACACTAGAGCTGTCTGATATATTGTAGACTACCGCTAATCACACTAGAGCTGTCTGATATAATGTAGACTACCGCTAATCACACTAGAGCTGTCTGATATAATGTAGACTGCCGCTAATCACACTAGAGCTGTCTGATATAATGTAGACTACCGCTAATCACACTAGAGCTGTCTGATATAATGTAGACTACCGCTAATCACACTAGAGCTGTCTGATATAATGTAGACTACCACTAATCACACTAGAGCTGTCTGATATAATGTAGACTACGACTAATCACACTAGAGCTGTCTGATATAATGTAGACTACCACTAATCACACTAGAGCTGTCTGATATAATGTAGACTACCTCTAATCACACTAGAGCTGTCTGATATATTGTAGACTACCGCTAATCACACTAGAGCTGTCTGATATAATGTAGACTACCGCTAATCACACTAGAGCTGTCTGATATAATGTAGACTACCGCTAATCACACTAGAGCTGTCTGATATAATGTAGACTACCGCTAATCACACTAGAGCTGTCTGATATAATGTAGACTACCGCTAATCACACTAGAGCTGTCTGATATAATGTAGACTACCACTAATCACACTAGAGCTCTCTCTCTCTCTCTAACTTTCTGACAGTTTTTCTAAATTGCTAAAACACATTTTCTGAAACCTTGCTCCATTTCCTGAAAACATTCAACACAAAACCTCATCTTCACGCACTATTTACATAACCTCTGACTCCTCTTGCAAAATGAAACATTCGCCTCAAAACAGTTTTATCTGTGTTCAAAATCAAACACTGCTCTCAAATCATAAACAAAGTGATCAAAATGATATACACTCTCAAGCAGTCAGTAAACAATACACCGAAAAATAGAAAACACATTGTTCAAAACATACAATTCTCAGGGAGAAGTACATTTTTAATTTAAAAAAATATTCATATTTTTCCATCATTGTCCTTTGATGAACAAAAACATGTTCTATAATAGTAGCTGAAAATTGATCAGAAATTACTACTCTGCTTTGCTCTTTGCAATTTTGTTTTTTGTTCTTCCTCTTCCTCCTCCTTGTACCCCTATTTTTACAGTACTGTACCCTGCATCTCACAAACTTGTCCTTTATCTCTGTGACACTGTAATTCTTGTTCTTTGTTGATATGAACCTGCAACCAGTCAAAATCTATTGAGTAGTCAGTACTGTTAATAAATGGAAAGCACAATGTTCAGGACCATACAATTCATCCATCGTACAGTATACAGCCTACAATGCACTGTACTACAGTATACAGCCTACAATGCACTGTACTACAGTATACAGCCTACAATGCACTACAGTATACAGCCTCCAATGCACTGTACTACAGTATACAGCCTACAATGCACTGTACTACAGTATACAGCCTACAATGCACTGTACTACAGTATACAGCCTACAATGCACTGTACTACAGTATACAGCCTACAATGCACTACAGTATACAGCCTACAATGCACTGTACTACAGTATACAGCCTACAATGCACTGTACTACAGTATACAGCCTACAATGCACTGTACTACAGTATCCATTCTCAGACTTTCTCCTTCCCACATTCAACAACATGTTTGCTCTCTGAACTGGCTTATATTGGTTGTGTCGCATCATTTGAAACAGGTTAAATCAATTTTGAGTGGTTGTGTTCAATCAATGACATATGTTCTCTATTTGTATTTGATTGTTGCCACTTGTGTTTGCCAGTATGCATGACATGTGCATCAGAGTGCAGAATATGTTTTGAGAATGAGAATGTGTTTAGAGTCTTGCTGAAAAGTCTAAGTGAGATCTGCAAATTGTGTTTTACCATGTGAAATGGTTTAAGGTAATGACAACAGACTGCATAATTAGCTAAATGAGTCCAGGCAATTGAGAACTTTGTTCAGCCAATGGGTTTTAGTGTTTTAGCAACTGAGAAAAACTGTGATCCTTAAGAGTCTAAGCCGGAGGGGGGGGATCTAGTTAGCTCAGGGAGTGTATTTTGAGAATAGACAAACCTCTCTGAAATGAAAACGGATGGCCCTCCCTACAGCAGAATATACTTGGCCTAAACCCTCCCTGAACGCTTGAAAAAAAAACAAGTGGGCCTCCCCTTTCCCCAAAGAATAATTAAAAACACAAAATGGAAAGCAGAGAACATGTCTACCATTTCCCTCACTACTTCTAGGACAGACCAGAGCCTTAGATGTGTAGTTTTTAGAAACTGTTCTTCGTGCTTGTAACTAATACATGGCAACATAGGGATGCCGATAGAGGACAGGGGGCTGCGGGACAGAACGTTGTGGGTTAGCAAACCAACGTAGACAAGAGTAGGAGGTGGAAAGATTTTCTTTATAGTTGCAGCATTGTGTGAATCTATCATCGTGTTTGCAGGTCCGAGGAAAAAATAGTATTTTATAAATATTTCATGATATTCTAGGTCATTTTACATGTTAGCGGCCTATGTGATGATCTTACCATATTTTTCCATTAAATCTGAGAGATTATTATGAATCTGATCATGGAACTTTCAAAATGTAGGTCTATCTTTCCACCCCAGACAGAGTAGGTCTACCTTTCCACCCCAGACAGAGTAGGTCTACCTTTCCACCCCAGACAGAGTAGGGCCTACCTTTCCACCCAGACAGAGTAGGACCTACCTTTCCACCCCAGACAGAGTAGGACCTACCTTTCCACCCCAGACAGAGTAGGGCCTACCTTTCCACCCAGACAGAGTAGGACCTACCTTTCCACCCCAGACAGAGTAGGACCTACCTTTCTACCCCAGACAGAGTAGACCTACCTTTCCACCCCAGACAGAGTAGACCTACCTTTCCACCCCAGACAGAGTAGACCTACCTTTCCACCCCAGACAGAGTAGACCTACCTTTCCACCCCAGACAGAGTAGGCCCTACCTTTCCACCCAGACAGAGTAGACCTACCTTTCCACCCAGACAGAGTAGGTCTACCTTTCCACCCCAGACAGTAGACCTACCTTTTCACCCCAGACAGAGTAGGCCCTACCTTTCCACCCAGACAGAGTAGACCTACCTTTCCAACCAGACAGAGTAGATCTACCTTTCCACCCCAGACAGAGTAGATCTACCTTTCCACCCCAGACAGAGTAGGGTCTACCTTTCCACCCCAGACAGAGTAGACCTACCTTTCCACCCAGACAGAGTAGGTCTACCTTTCCACCCCAGACAGTAGGCCTACCTTTCCACCCCAGACAGAGTAGATCTACCTTTCCACCCCAGACAGAGTAGGATCTACCTTTCCACCCCAGACAGAGTAGGTCTACCTTTCCACCCCAGACAGAGTAGGTCTACCTTTCCACCCCAGACAGAGTAGGTCTACCTTTCCACCCCAGACAGAGTAGGTCTACCTTTCCACCCCAGACAGAGTAGGTCTACCTTTCCACCCCAGACAGAGTAGGTCTACCTTTCCACCCCAGACAGAGTAGGGCCTACCTTTCCACCCCAGACAGAGTAGGCCTACCTTTCCACCCCAGACAGAGTAGGGTCTACCTTTCCACCCCAGACAGAGTAGACCTACCTTTCCACCCCAGACAGAGTAGACCTACCTTTCCACCCCAGACAGAGTAGGCCCTACCTTTCCACCCCAGACAGAGTAGGGTCTACCTTTCCACCCCAGACAGAGTAGGGTCTACCTTTCCACCCCAGACAGAGTAGATCTACCTTTCCACCCCAGACAGAGTAGGTCTACCTTTCCACCCCAGACAGAGTAGGTCTACCTTTCCACCCCAGACAGAGTAGGTCTACCTTTCCACCCCAGACAGAGTAGGTCTACCTTTCCACCCCAGACAGAGTAGGTCTACCTTTCCACCCCAGACAGAGTAGGGCCTACCTTTCCACCCCAGACAGAGTAGGCCTACCTTTCCACCCCAGACAGAGTAGGGTCTACCTTTCCACCCCAGAAGAGTCGGTCTACCTTTCCACCCCAGACAGAGTAGGTCTACCTTTCCACCCCAGACAGAGTAGGTCTATCTTTCCACCCCAGACAGAGTAGGTCTACATTTCCACCCCAGACAGAGTAGATCTACCTTTCCACCCCAGACAGAGTAGGTCTATCTTTCCACCCCAGACAGAGTAGGTCTACCTTTCCACCCCAGACAGAGTAGGTCTACCTTTCCACCCCAGACAGAGTAGGTCTATCTTTCCACCCCAGACAGAGTAGGTCTATCTTTCCACCCCAGACAGAGTAGGTCTACCTTTCCACCCCAGACAGAGTAGACCTACCTTTCCACCCCAGACAGAGTAGACCTACCTTTCCACCCAGACAGAGTAGACCTACCTTTCCACCCCAGACAGAGTAGGGTCTACCTTTCCACCCCAGACAGAGTAGGTCTACCTTTCCACCCCAGACAGAGTAGACCTACCTTTCCACCCAGACAGAGTAGACCTACCTTTCCACCCCAGACAGAGTAGGGTCTACATTTCCACCCCAGACAGAGTAGGCCTACCTTTCCACCCCAGAAGAGTCGGTCTACCTTTCCACCCCAGACAGAGTAGACCTACCTTTCCACCCCAGACAGAGTAGACCTACCTTTCCACCCCAGACAGAGTAGATCCTACCTTTCCACCCCAGACAGAGTAGGCCTACCTTTCCACCCCAGAAGAGTCGGTCTACCTTTCCACCCCAGACAGAGTAGGTCTACCTTTCCACCCCAGACAGAGTAGGTCTACCTTTCCACCCCAGACAGAGTAGACCTACCTTTCCACCCCAGACAGAGTAGGTCTATCTTTCCACCCCAGACAGAGTAGGACCTACCTTTCCACCCCAGACAGAGTAGGTCTACCTTTCCACCCCAGACAGAGTAGGGTCTACCTTTCCACCCCAGACAGAGTAGGTCTACCTTTCCACCCCAGACAGAGTAGGTCTACCTTTCCACCCCAGACAGAGTAGATCTACCTTTCCACCCCAGACAGAGTAGGGTCTACCTTTCCACCCCAGACAGAGTAGGGCCTACCTTTCCACCCCAGACAGAGTAGGGCCTACCTTTCCACCCCAGACAGAGTAGGGTCTACCTTTCCACCCCAGACAGAGTAGGGCCTACCTTTCCACCCCAGACAGAGTAGGGTCTACCTTTCCACCACAGACAGAGTAGGCCTACCTTTCCACCCCAGACAGAGTAGGGTCTACCTTTCCACCCCAGACAGAGTAGGCCTACCTTTCCACCCCAGAAGAGTCGGTCTACCTTTCCACCCCAGACAGAGTAGGTCTACCTTTCCACCCCAGACAGAGTAGGGTCTACCTTTCCACCCCAGACAGAGTAGGGTCTACCTTTCCACTCCAGACAGAGTAGGACTACCTTTCCACCCCAGACAGAGTAGGTCTACCTTTCCACCCCAGACAGAGTAGGGTCTACCTTTCCACCCCAGACAGAGTAGGTCTACCTTTCCACCCCAGACAGAGTAGGGTCTACCTTTCCACCCCAGACAGAGTAGGGTCTACCTTTCCACTCCAGACAGAGTAGGCCCTACCTTTCCACCCAGACAGAGTAGACCTACCTTTCCACCCAGACAGAGTAGGTCTACCTTTCCACCCCAGACAGTAGACCTACCTTTCCACCCCAGACAGAGTAGGCCCTACCTTTCCACCCAGACAGAGTAGACCTACCTTTCCACCCAGACAGAGTAGATCTACCTTTCCACCCCAGACAGAGTAGATCTACCTTTCCACCCCAGACAGAGTAGGGTCTACCTTTCCACCCCAGACAGAGTAGACCTACCTTTCCACCCAGACAGAGTAGGTCTACCTTTCCACCCCAGACAGTAGGCCTACCTTTCCACCCCAGACAGAGTAGATCTACCTTTCCACCCCAGACAGAGTAGGATCTACCTTTCCACCCCAGACAGAGTAGGTCTACCTTTCCACCCCAGACAGAGTAGGTCTACCTTTCCACCCCAGACAGAGTAGGTCTACCTTTCCACCCCAGACAGAGTAGGTCTACCTTTCCACCCCAGACAGAGTAGGTCTACCTTTCCACCCCAGACAGAGTAGGTCTACCTTTCCACCCCAGACAGAGTAGGGCCTACCTTTCCACCCCAGACAGAGTAGGCCTACCTTTCCACCCCAGACAGAGTAGGGTCTACCTTTCCACCCCAGACAGAGTAGACCTACCTTTCCACCCCAGACAGAGTAGACCTACCTTTCCACCCCAGACAGAGTAGGCCCTACCTTTCCACCCCAGACAGAGTAGGGTCTACCTTTCCACCCCAGACAGAGTAGGGTCTACCTTTCCACCCCAGACAGAGTAGATCTACCTTTCCACCCCAGACAGAGTAGGTCTACCTTTCCACCCCAGACAGAGTAGGTCTACCTTTCCACCCCAGACAGAGTAGGTCTACCTTTCCACCCCAGACAGAGTAGGTCTACCTTTCCACCCCAGACAGAGTAGGTCTACCTTTCCACCCCAGACAGAGTAGGTCTACCTTTCCACCCCAGACAGAGTAGGGCTACCTTTCCACCCCAGACAGAGTAGGCCTACCTTTCCACCCCAGACAGAGTAGGGTCTACCTTTCCACCCCAGAAGAGTCAGTCTACCTTTCCACCCCAGACAGAGTAGGTCTACCTTTCCACCCCAGACAGAGTAGATCTACCTTTCCACCCCAGACAGAGTAGGCCTACCTTTCCACCCCAGACAGAGTAGACCTACCTTTCCACCCCAGACAGAGTAGACCTACCTTTCCACCCCAGACAGAGTAGGACCTACCTTTCCACCCCAGACAGAGTAGGACCTACCTTTCCACCCCAGACAGAGTAGGTCTACCTTTCCACCCCAGACAGAGTAGGGTCTACCTTTCCACCCCAGACAGAGTAGGGTCTACCTTTCCACCCCAGACAGAGTAGGTCTACCTTTCCACCCCAGACAGAGTCGGTCTACCTTTCCACCCCAGACAGAGTAGGGCCTACCTTTCCACCCCAGACAGAGTAGGCCTACCTTTCCACCCCAGACAGAGTAGATCTACCTATCCACCCCAGACAGAGTAGGTCTACCTTTCCACCCCAGACAGAGTAGACCTACCTTTCCACCCAGACAGAGTAGACCTACCTTTCCACCCCAGACAGAGTAGGGCCTACCTTTCCACCCCAGACAGAGTAGGCCTACCTTTCCACCCAGACAGAGTAGACCTACCTTTCCACCCAGACAGAGTAGACCTACCTTTCCACCCCAGACAGAGTAGGGTCTACCTTTCCACCCCAGACAGAGTAGGTCTACCTTTCCACCCCAGACAGAGTAGACCTACCTTTCCACCCAGACAGAGTAGACCTACCTTTCCACCCCAGACAGAGTAGGGTCTACATTTCCACCCCAGACAGAGTAGGCCTACCTTTCCACCCCAGAAGAGTCGGTCTACCTTTCCACCCCAGACAGAGTAGACCTACCTTTCCACCCCAGACAGAGTAGACCTACCTTTCCACCCCAGACAGAGTAGATCCTACCTTTCCACCCCAGACAGAGTAGGCCTAACTTTCCACCCCAGAAGAGTCGGTCTACCTTTCCACCCCAGACAGAGTAGGTCTACCTTTCCACCCCAGACAGAGTAGGTCTACCTTTCCACCCCAAACAGAGTAGACCTACCTTTCCACCCCAGACAGAGTAGGTCTATCTTTCCACCCCAGACAGAGTAGGACCTACCTTTCCACCCCAGACAGAGTAGGTCTACCTTTCCACCCCAGACAGAGTAGGGTCTACCTTTCCACCCCAGACAGAGTAGGTCTACCTTTCCACCCCAGACAGAGTAGGTCTACCTTTCCACCCCAGACAGAGTAGATCTACCTTTCCACCCCAGACAGAGTAGGGTCTACCTTTCCACCCCAGACAGAGTAGGGCCTACCTTTCCACCCCAGACAGAGTAGGGCCTACCTTTCCACCCCAGACAGAGTAGGGTCTACCTTTCCACCCCAGACAGAGTAGGGCCTACCTTTCCACCCCAGACAGAGTAGGGTCTACCTTTCCACCACAGACAGAGTAGGCCTACCTTTCCACCCCAGACAGAGTAGGGTCTACCTTTCCACCCCAGACAAAGTAGGCCTACCTTTCCACCCCAGAAGAGTCGGTCTACCTTTCCACCCCAGACAGAGTAGGTCTACCTTTCCACCCCAGACAGAGTAGGGTCTACCTTTCCACCCCAGACAGAGTAGGGTCTACCTTTCCACTCCAGACAGAGTAGGACTACCTTTCCACCCCAGACAGAGTAGGTCTACCTTTCCACCCCAGACAGAGTAGGGTCTACCTTTCCACCCCAGACAGAGTAGGTCTACCTTTCCACCCCAGACAGAGTAGGGTCTACCTTTCCACCCCAGACAGAGTAGGGTCTACCTTTCCACTCCAGACAGAGTAGGACTACCTTTCCACCCCAGACAGAGTAGGTCTACCTTTCCACCCCAGACAGAGTAGGGTCTACCTTTCCACCCCAGACAGAGTAGGTCTACCTTTCCACCCCAGACAGAGTAGGGTCTACCTTTCCACCCCAGACAGAGTAGGGTCTACCTTTCCACTCCAGACAGAGTAGGACTACCTTTCCACCCCAGACAGAGTAGACCTACCTTTCCACCCCAGACAGAGTAGATCCTACCTTTCCACCCCAGACAGAGTAGGCCTACCTTTCCACCCCAGAAGAGTCGGTCTACCTTTCCACCCCAGACAGAGTAGGTCTTCCTTTCCACCCCAGACAGAGTAGGTCTACCTTTCCACCCCAGACAGAGTAGGTCTACCTTTCCACCCCAGACAGAGTAGGGTCTACCTTTCCACCCCAGACAGAGTAGGGTCTACCTTTCCACCCCAGACAGAGTAGGTCCTACCTTTCCACCCCAGACAGAGTAGGGTCTACCTTTCCACCCCAGACAGAGTAGGGCTACCTTTCCACCCCAGACAGAGTAGGTCTACCTTTCCACCCCAGACAGAGTAGACCTACCTTTCCACCCCAGACAGAGTAGGCCTACCTTTCCACCCCAGACAGAGTAGGGCCTACCTTTCCACCCCAGACAGAGTAGGGTCTACCTTTCCACCCCAGACAGAGTAGGTCTATCTTTCCACCCCAGACAGAGTAGGTCTACCTTTCCACCCCAGACAGAGTAGGTCTACCTTTCCACCCCAGACAGAGTAGGTCTACCTTTCCACCCCAGACAGAGTAGGTCTACCTTTCCACCCCAGACAGAGTAGGGTCTACCTTTCCACCCAGACAGAGTAGACCTACCTTTCCACCCCAGACAGAGTAGGCCTACCTTTCCACCCCAGACAGAGTAGGGTCTACCTTTCCACCCCAGACAGAGTAGACCTACCTTTCCACCCCAGAAGAGTCGGTCTACCTTTCCACCCCAGACAGAGTAGGGTCTACCTTTCCACCCCAGACAGAGTAGGGTCTATCTTTCCACCCCAGACAGAGTAGGGTCTATCTTTCCACCCCAGACAGAGTAGGTCTAACTTTCCACCCCAGACAGAGTAGGGTCTACCTTTCCACCCCAGACAGAGTAGGGTCTACCTTTCCACCCCAGACAGAGTAGGTCTAACTTTCCACCCCAGACAGAGTAGGTCTAACTTTCCACCCCAGACAGAGTAGGGTCTATCTTTCCACCCCAGACAGAGTAGGTCTAACTTTCCACCCCAGACAGAGTAGGGTCTACCTTTCCACCCCAGACAGAGTAGGGTCTATCTTTCCACCCCAGACAGAGTAGGTCTAACTTTCCACCCCAGACAGAGTAGGGTCTATCTTTCCACCCCAGACAGAGTAGACCTACCTTTCCACCCCAGACAGAGTAGGCCTACCTTTCCACCCCAGACAGAGTAGGTCTACCTTTCCACCCCAGACAGAGTAGACCTACCTTTCCACCCCGACAGAGTAGGACCTACCTTTCCACCCCAGACAGAGCAGACCTACCTTTCCACCCCAGACAGAGTAGACCTACCTTTCCACCCCAGACAGAGTAGACCTACCTTTCCACCCCAGACAGAGTAGGTCTACCTTTCCACCCCAGACAGAGTAGACCTACCTTTCCACCCCAGACAGAGTAGGGTCTATCTTTCCACCCCAGACAGAGTAGACCTACCTTTCCACCCCAGACAGAGTTTGTCTACCTTTCCACCCCAGGCAGACTAGGACCTAGGAGCCAAAGAAACACATTGAATAACAGAGAGTCCTTACTGCTGTTAGCCAGTTAGCCAATAGAAACACATTGAATAACAGATAGCCACAACATAAATCATACAGAGTAGGGCCTACCTTTCCACCCCAGACATACGTGGGTCTACCTTTCCACCACAGACAGACTAGGGTCTACCTTTCCACCCCAGACAGAGTAGGGTCTATCTTTCCACCCCAGACAGAGTAGGTCTAACTTTCCACCCCAGACAGAGTAGGGTCTATCTTTCCACCCCAGACAGAGTAGACCTACCTTTCCACCCCAGACAGAGTAGGCCTACCTTTCCACCCCAGACAGAGTAGGTCTACCTTTCCACCCCAGACAGAGTAGACCTACCTTTCCACCCCCGACAGAGTAGGACCTACCTTTCCACCCCAGACAGAGTAGACCTACCTTTCCACCCCAGACAGAGTAGACCTACCTTTCCACCCCAGACAGAGTCGGTCTACCTTTCCACCCCAGACAGAGTAGGCCTACCTTTCCACCCCAGACAGAGTAGGCCTACCTTTCCACCCCGACAGAGTAGGCCTACCTTTCCACCCCAGACAGAGTTTGTCTACCTTTCCACCCCAGGCAGACTAGGACCTAGGAGCCAAAGAAACACATTGAATAACAGAGAGTCCTTACTGCTGTTAGCCAGTTAGCCAATAGAAACACATTGAATAACAGATAGCCACAACATAAATCATACAGAGTAGGGCCTACCTTTCCACCCCAGACATACGTGGGTCTACCTTTCCACCCCAGACATACGTGGGTCTACCTTTCCACCACAGACAGACTAGGGCCTACCTTTCCACCCCAGACAGACTAGGGTCTACCTTTCCACCCCAGACAGACTAGGGCCTACCTTTCCACCCCAGACAGACTAGGGCCTACCTTTCCACACCAGACAGACTAGGGTCTACCTTTCCACCACAGACAGATTAGGACCTACCTTTCCACCCCAGACAGAGTAGGGTCTACCTTTCCACCCCAGACAGAGTAGGTCTACCTTTCCACCCCAGACAGACTAGGGTCTACCTTTCCACCCCAGACAGAGTAGACCTACCTTTCCACCCCAGACAGAGTAGGTCTACCTCTCCACCCCAGACAGAGTAGGTCTACCTCTCCACCCCAGACAGAGTAGGTCTACCTCTCCACCCCAGACAGAGTAGGTCTACCTTTCCACCCCAGACAGAGTAGGTCTACCTCTCCACCCCAGACAGAGTAGGTCTACCTTTCCACCCCAGACAGAGTAGGTCTACCTTTCCACCCCAGACAGAGTAGGTCTACCTTTCCACCCCAGACAGAGTAGGTCTACCTTTCCACCCCAGACAGAGTAGGGTCTACCTTTCCACCCCAGACAGAGTAGGTCTACCTCTCCACCCCAGACAGAGTAGGTCTAACTTTCCACCCCAGACAGAGTAGGTCTACCTTTCCACCCCAGACAGAGTAGGTCTACCTCTCCACCCCAGACAGAGTAGGTCTACCTTTCCATCCCAGACAGAGTAGGTCTACCTTTCCACCCCAGACAGAGTAGGGTCTACCTTTCCACCCCAGACAGAGTAGGTCTACCTTTCCACCCCAGACAGAGTAGGATCTACCTTTCCACCCCAGACAGAGTAGGTCTACCTTTCCACCCCAGACAGAGTAGGTCTATCTTTCCACCCCAGACAGAGTAGGTCTATCTTTCCACCCCAGACAGAGTAGGTCTACCTTTCCACCCCAGACAGAGTAGGTCTACCTTTCCACCCCAGACAGAGTAGACCTACCTTTCCACCCCAGACAGAGTAGGTCTACCTTTCCACCCCAGACAGAGTAGACCTACCTTTCCACCCCAGACAGAGTAGGTCTACCTTTCCACCCCAGACAGAGTAGGGTCTACCTTTCCACCCCAGACAGAGTAGACCTACCTTTCCACCCCAGACAGAGTAGGTCTACCTTTCCACCCCAGACAGAGTAGGTCTACCTTTCCACCCCAGACAGAGTAGGTCTACCTTTCCACCCCAGACAGAGTAGGGTCTACCTTTCCACCCCAGACAGAGTAGACCTACCTTTCCACCCCAGACAGAGTAGACCTACCTTTCCACCCCAGACAGAGTAGACCTACCTTTCCACCCCAGACAGAGTAGACCTACCTTTCCACCCCAGACAGAGTAGACCTACCTTTCCACCCCAGACAGAGTAGACCTACCTTTCCACCCCAGACAGAGTAGAC
>NC_088224.1:1821234-1823734 GCF_036934945.1 Oncorhynchus masou masou
CCAGACAGAGTAGGTCTACCTTTCCACCCCAGACAGAGTAGGGTCTACCTTTCCACCCCAGACAGAGTAGGTCTCCACCCCTTTCCACCCCAGACAGAGTAGGGTCTACCTTTCCACCCCAGACAGAGTAGGTCTACCTTTCCACCCCAGACAGAGACCTACCTTTCCACCCCAGACAGAGTAGGTCTACCTTTCCACCCCAGACAGAGTAGGTCTACCTTTCCACCCCAGACAGTAGGTCTACCTTTCCACCCCAGACAGAGTAGACCTACCTTTCCACCCCAGACAGAGTAGGCCTACCTTTCCACCCCAGACAGACTATGACCTAGGAGCCAATAGAAACACATTGAATAACAGAGAGTCCTTACTGCTGTGAGCCAGTTAGCCAATAGAAACACATTGAATAACAGATAGCCACAACATAAATCAAAAGGTGTTTTAAAGTGTCTGTCCTGAGAGATAGAAGAATTATCAGGAATATTATCACCCTGCCAATATTTAACCAAAAACTACTTCCACAAATCCTGAGTGGACAAAAAATTATGAACACCTGCTCTTTCCCCATGTCATAGACGGACCAGGTGAATCCAGGTGAGAGATATGATCCCTTATTGATGCCATTTGTTACATTCATTTCAATCAGTGTAGGTGAAGGGGAGGAGACAGATTGAAGAATGAGTTTTTTAGTTTTTTAGCCTTGAGCCTATTGAGAGATGGACTGTGTATGTGTGCCACTCAGAGTGTTAATGTGTAAGACAACAGATGTAAGTGCCTTTATCGTGGGAGGGCCTTGATAAACAATAACTGTCACGACATCCTCCGAAGTCGGTCCCTCTCCTTGTTCGGGCGACGTTCGGCGGTTGACGTCACCGGTCTTCTAGCCGTCGCCGATCCACCTTTCATTTTCCATTTGTTTTGTCTTGTCTTCCCACACACACACACCTGGTTGCAATCCCATCAATTACATGTTGTGTTTTTAACCCTCTGTTCCCCCTCATGTCCTTGTCCGGAATTGTTGACTGTAAGAGTTTGTGCCCGTTATGTCTAGCGTGCGAAGGGTTTCTTCCCACTGTATTTATTTATGTTTTGTTCACAGTGATTTGTATTAGTAAACTGCGCCGTTGTAACACAGTCTTTGCTCTCCTGCGCCTGACTTCTCTGCGGTCAGTACGCCTGAATGAATACCATTACAGAATAGCGGACCAAACTTATGGAGTCAGCAGGAGCAGGTACCCCGGGTATAGGGGTGGAGGAGCGTGTCCGGGAGCACGCAGTAATTGTGGTGCATACTCCATGAAAGATTAAAATCTCATCTTTCTGGTAAAAATAGTTATACATTGCTGAAGTGTAGCCACTTCTGAGGACACAAGCTCCAGCACACAGTACAAATGTGATAAAAATATGAAACATTCACGTGATGTATTTTCTATTCAACTAAACTGTATGAATGAGTTTTGAAATTACATTTCTTTTCTAAAAGTGTCTTGATTAAAACATCTTTCCCTCGTCACTGTGAACGTCGAACTCGCTCGGTTTCCTGAAATCGTTAGAAACTCGTGTTCATCTCACATTTATATTGTCCATCTATGACAAACCCAAAAATGTTTTGTTTAAAATCTTTGAATTATTTTAGATTAATGGCTATAAATTGATCTCTGAATGTGTAACAGTGATGACATCACTAACTCCTTCTGCTTCTAGCTGCCATACAGTTAGTGTTTGTTTAACGTTAGATACCACACAGTTAGTGTTTGTTTAACGTTAGATACCATACAGTTAGTGTTTGTTTAGCTAACAGTCAGATACCATACAGTTAGTGTTTGTTTAGCTAACAGTTAGATACCATACAGTTAGTGTTTGTTTAACGTTAGATACCATACAGTTAGTGTTTGTTTAGCTAACAGTTAGATACCATACAGTTAGTGTTTGTTTAACGTTAGATACCATACAGTTAGTATTTGTTTAACATTAGATACCATATAGTTTGTGTTTGTTTAGCTAACAGTTAGATACCATACAGTTAGTGTTTGTTTAACGTTAGATACCATACAGTTAGTGTTTGTTTAACATTAGATACCATATAGTTTGTGGTTGTTTAGCTAACAGTTAGATACCATACAGTTAGTGTTTGTTTAACATTAGATACCATATAGTTAGTGTTTGTTTAGCTAACAGTTAGATACCATACAGTTAGTGTTTGTTTAGCTAACAGTTAGATACCATACAGTTAGTGTTTGTTTAACATTAGATACCATATAGTTTGTGTTTGTTTAGCTAACAGTTAGATACCATACAGTTAGTGTTTGTTTAACGTTAGATACCATACAGTTAGTGTTTGTTTAACGTTAGATACCATACAGTTAGTGTTTGTTTAACGTTAGATACCATATAGTTTGTGTTTGTTTAGCTAACAGTTAGATACCATATTATGATGTGGTATAATACACTATAACCATCAGGTATTATAGTGTCTGATGATGTGGTAGAGTTTAACAACAAG
>NC_088224.1:1828734-1871234 GCF_036934945.1 Oncorhynchus masou masou
AGATCACTAACCTAGACATCAGAACAGAGACCACTAACCTTCTAGACATCAGAACAGCGATCACTCACCTTGATTTGGATGAGGATTTTAAGGCTTTGACGGCAAAGGACATACTCCTCATCCCAGACAAGGCCCAAATCCCAGACCAGGCCCAAATCCCAGACCAGGCCCAAATCCCAGACCAGGCCCAAATCCCAGACCAGGCCCAAATCCCAGACACTTGAAAAAGGAAAGTGGTTGTAGAGACTGGCATGCGGTATATCTGACAAAACAACGTTGGCGAGTTGATAAACTGCCTCTACCCTCCGTTCTATTGGCGAACGTGCAATTATTGGAGACTGGAGATCTTATTTTTCTTTGAATTTGTGGCTGATTCAAGTACATGGAAAATATAAATCTAGCTGTTTTTTTTCTCCGTCAGCTGGAAAGAAGTGCAGTTATATCTAATATTTAAGGAAGACTAAGGGATCTGCTTGCCTGAGATAGAATACCTCAAGATAACTTTAATAGTGTGTTCTACAGATTTTCATCTCAATTTTTCATAGCTGTCTATTTACCACCTCAAACTGATGCACTAAGACCAGACTCAACCATCTGTACAGGGACATAAGTAAGAACATGCTCATCTGGACGTAGCGCTCCCAGTGGCTGGAGATTTTAATGCACAAATCTGTTTTACTTAATTTCTACCAGCAGGTCAACTGTCACCAGGCGAAAAAACTCGACAGCAATTTTACTCCACACACATACAAAGCTCTCCCTCACCCTCCATTTACCCAATCTGAACTCTTTCCTCCTAATTCCAGCCACCCAAGTTATAGAATACTCTCTCTGCTACCGCACGGCCTGGGGCGGCAGGTAGCCTAGTGGTTAGAGCAGGTAGCCTAGTGGTTAGAGCAGGTAGCTTAGTGGTTATAGAAGGTAGCTTAGTGGTTAGAGCAGGTAGCTTAGTGGTAAGAGCAGGTAGTCTAGTGGCTAGAGGCAGGTAGCCTGGTGGTTAGAGGCAGGTAGCCTAGTGGTTGGAGCAGGTAGCCTAGTGGTTGGAGCAGGTAGCCTAGTGGTTGGAGCAGGTAGCCTAGTGGTTGGAGCAGGTAGCCTAGTGGTTAGAGCAGGTAGCCTAGTGGTTAGAGCAGGTAGCCTAGTGGTTAGAGCAGGTAGCCTAGTGGTTGGAGCAGGTAGCCTAGTGGTTAGAGCAGGTAGCCTAGTGGTTAGAGCAGGTAGTCTAGTGGTTAGAGAGGCAGTGGTAGAGCCTAGTGGTTAGAGCAGGAAGCCTAGTGGTTAGAGCAGGAAGCCTAGTGGTTAGAGCCGGTAGTCTAGTGGTTAGAGCAGGTAGTCTAGTGGTTAGAGCAGGTAGTCTAGTGGTTAGAGCAGGTAGAGCAGGAAGCCTAGTGGTTAGAGCAGGTAGTCTAGTGGTTAGAGCAGGAAGTCTAGTGGTTAGAGCAGGTAGTCTAGTGGTTAGAGCAGGTAGCCTAGTGGTTAGAGCAGGAAGCCTAGTGGTTAGAGCAGGAAGCCTAGTGGTTAGAGCAGGAAGCCTAGTGGTTAGAGCAGGTAGCCTAGTGGTTAGAGCCGGTAGTCTAGTGGTTAGACCGTTGGACTAGTAACTGGAAGGTTGCAAGATTGAATCCCCCGAGCTGACAAGGTAAACATCTGTTGTTCTGCCCCTGAACAAGGCAGCTTACCCACTCTTTCCCGGTAGGCCGTCATTGTAAGTAAGAATTTGTTCTTAACTGACTTGCCTAGTTAAATAAAGGTAAAATAAAAAAAGGGCTTGTATCTAGGGCTGTATGTATGTGGAGGCTGGTGACTTGAATAAATGGGGAGGATGGGAGGCCCACGGTATGGGCACGGAAACAAAGAGTGTTTCAAAAATCATCAAAGACTAATTATTTCAACCTAAAGCATTTCATAAAGACATTTATAGTACAACATTAAGGGGAATGGGAATGAGAGGGCTACTTACAGTGTTGGGAAGGGATCGCTGCAGAGACTGAATGAGGGTATGAGGCATGAGTTTGAGGTGTTCAGAGGCTTGACTTCAGTGCAGGACAGGACTTGACTGGGCAAGACAAAAACAATAATGCAACACAGTTAGACAAAAGAGCTAAGAATGAGTTAGTCCAAGGAGTTAAATTTTTGATGCGTAATAACGTGATTGTGTACGTGATTGACTCTACATACAGTAATGAGGGAACATTGACAGGTGTACAGGGCTTGGAAGTGTTAAGGGAATTTTTATCAATGATGACTAATTATGTATACATTTCAGTCAGGACTGACTAGTCCAAATGCTATTATGTACTGTACATATATGAACTTTCTCTCTTGCTCCCATTCCCAATTGTATATAATATAGTCAGGAGTTTAGAACAGGAGTTTAGAACAGTGCCTTGGTACAAATGGATGAACTATCTCCAGATGGCAGGGACAGACTATCTCCAGACTGTCTAGAATGCTATCTACACTGACTGACCTTGGCTACAGGCGAGGAGGGAAGGCTCGAGAACTATAGGGCCTCTCTACCAGTGTCATGAAGAGATAGAACATTAGAAAACGCTGACGTCATTTTCAGTTTATAACCTGTGGTAAAATCTGTATATACCAGTACTCTCTGGAATTAAACGCTGTTACCTGACTTTTAAGACCGGGGCTCTGTCCATTCTTAAAATATATATATAGGGTCTTACAAACCCTTAAATGCATTGACAGAGTATTTAATTCTGATTGGGAAACAATACAGAGGAATTTAGAATTCCTTCAACAGGAAGGAAAACAATCAACGTGCCAGTGGATGAATGGGCACATGAGACGTTGTGGCTTCAGTTCACGTCAGGAGAGAGTTGACAATGGCAGTGGAGTGGAGTAGTCATCACCTCTTAATCAGGGAACAGGAGGGGTCTTGGCTGTAAGTACAAATAGCAGATACATTCCATTACAGCTGGGCCGTCGTAGCTTTGGACAATGACTTTCCTCTATGAAGTTAATAAATTCAGACATCTCAAAATGCCTAAAGGCAAACAGACTGGTGGCACCGTAGGTCCCAGAGTGGTCAGACTGGTGGTAGGTCCCAGAGTGGTCAGACTGGTGGTAGGTCCCAGAGTGGTCAGACTGGTGGTAGGTCCCAGAGTGTTCAGACTGGTGGTAGGTCCCAGAGTGGTCAGACTGGTGGTAGGTCCCAGAGTGGTCAGACTGGTGGTATGTCCCAGAGTGGTCAGACTGGTGGTATGTCCCAGAGTGGTCAGACTGGTGGTAGGTCCCAGAGTGGTCAGACTGGAGGTAGGTCCCAGAGTGGTCAGACTGGTGGTAGGTCCCAGAGTGGTCAGACTGGTGGTAGGTCCCAGAGTGGTCAGACTGGTGGTAGGTCCCAGAGTGGTCAGACTGGTGGTAGGTCCCAGAGTGGTCAGACTGGTGGCACCTTAGGTCCCAGAGTGGTCAGACTGGTGGTAGGTCCCAGAGTGGTCAGACTGGTGGCAGGTCCCAGAGTGGTCAGACTGGTGGCACCGTAGGTCCCAGAGAGGCCAGACTGTTGGCAGCATAGGTCTCAGAGTGGTCAGACTGGTTGCACCATAGGTCCCAGAGAGGTCAGACTGGTGGTAGGTCCCAGAGCGGTCAGACTGGTGGCACCATAGGTCCCAGAGTGGTCAGACTGGTCAGACTGGTTGCACCATAGGTCCCAGAGTGGTCAGACTGGTGGCACCATAGGTCCCAGAGTGGTCAGACTGGTGGCACCATATGTCCCAGAGTGGTCAGACTGGTCAGACTATATGTCCCAGAGTGGTCAGACTGGTGGCACCATAGGTCCCAGAGTGGTCAGACTGGTGGCAGGTCCCAGAGTGGTCAGACTGGTGGCACCATAGGTCCCAGAGTGGTCAGACTGGTGGCACCGTAGGTACTTTTAAACCAATCGAAAGGGGATGTGATTGGGTAATGGAAACAGGAGGAGGTGTGTCTTCAGATTGATGACTAAATGGGGAATGCCTCATTGCGTTGCATTAATCTGAAACTGCATCCCATATGGCAATGATTAATTAACTAGGCTACCCTGACAACTCATTCCCCTACGCCACCTGTGAGGGGAGAAGGAGAGAAAATCAATACACACACACAGGATACCTGTATCTGGAACATAGGTCTATAGTTGGGCATTGAAAAACATCATCCATTATTTGGCTAATTAAATCTCTCTACCCTGCCTTGACCAATGACACAAAAGAGATGAGATAGGGATTCCAAAGTAATGACCTCAATGTAGATACACTAGTTGATGCAGAACATAACTTTAAAATGTATGGCCTTTCTTTCCCAAGTAGATTTGTTTTAATGTATTTTTATTTAGACAAATGGCACGCTGTGAGATATGTTAAAACACTCAACATAGATGTTATCTGTAACACGTTAACAATATGCTCATGGTTGGTACTGTACGTGTAAAACAGTGCAAGCAGACGGCATGAACAGGTAATCTTACTCTACAGTTCATTACTAGCTCCTTTCTTTAACAAAAGGTCAAGCCTTCCTCAGTAACCACCAATTTAAAAGCAATCAATACACTTCCTTTGTCTATTTTTTAAGGGAATAAGAGCTGTGTTGAATTAGAAACTCTGACAATGAGACACCAAATTGAGTCTCTGTTGTAAGACCAAAGTGCACAATGTCGGTCGGCCCTTTTCTTGTCTGAATGGCCAGTAAATTCCCCAACAAACACTCCTTTCCTTCTTATTGGCCTCATTGCGTTGCATTAATCTGAAACTGCATCCCATATGGCAACCTATTAATAGAATAATTATAGTCAAAGTAACGGCTCGGGACGTCGGGTTTGAAATAAAATCTTCCCTATATCAGGATCATCCCAAATGGATACCTATTCCCTACAACAGGTCGGTTACTAGTCCAACGCTCTAACCACTAGGCTACCCTGACAACCTATTCCCTACAACAGGTCGGTTACTAGTCCAACGCTCTAACCACTAGGCTACCCTGACAACCTATTCCCTACAACAGGTCGGTTACTAGTCCAACGCTCTAACCACTAGGCTACCCTGTCAACCTATTCCCTACAACAGGTCGGTTACTAGTCCAACGCTCTAACCACTAGGCTACCCTGACAACCTATTCCCTACGCTCTAACCACTAGGCTACCCTGTCAACCTATTCCCTACAACAGGTCGGTTACTAGTCCAACGCTCTAACCACTAGGCTACCCTGACAACCTATTCCCTACAACAGGTCGGTTACTAGTCCAACGCTCAACCACTAGGCTACCCTGTCAACCTATTCCCTACAACAGGTCGGTTACTAGTCCAACGCTCTAACCACTAGGCTACCCTGACAACCTATTCCCTACAACAGGTCGGTTAGTCCAACGCTCTAACCACTAGGCTACCCTGACAACTATTCCCTACAACAGGCTCTAGTCCAACGCTCTAACCACTAGGCTACCCTGTCAACCTATTCCCTACAACAGGTCGGTTACTAGTCCAACGCTCTAACCACTACGCTACCCTGACAACCTATTCCCTGTCAACCTATTCCCTACAACAGGTCGGTTACTAGTCCAACGCTCTAACCACTAGGCTACCCTGACAACCTATTCCCTACAACAGGTCGGTTACTAGTCCAACGCTCTAACCACTAGGCTACCCTGTCAACCTATTCCCTACAACAGGTCGGTTACTAGTCCAACGCTCTAACCACTAGGCTACCCTGACAAATTCCCTACAACTACTAGTTAACCACCTACAACAACCTATTCCCTACAACAGGTCGGTTACTAGTCCAACGCTCTAACCACTAGGCTACCCTGACAACCTATTCCCTACGCTCTAACCACTAGGCTACCCTGTCAACCTATTCCCTACAACAGGTCGGTTACTAGTCCAACGCTCTAACCACTAGGCTACCCTGACAACCTATTCCCTACAACAGGTCGGTTACTAGTCCAACGCTCTAACCACTAGGCTACCCTGTCAACCTATTCCCTACAACAGGTCGGTTACTAGTCCAACGCTCTAACCACTAGGCTACCCTGTCAACCTATTCCCTACAACAGGTCGGTTACTAGTCCAACGCTCTAACCACTAGGCTACCCTGTCAACCTATTCCCTACAACAGGTCGGTTACTAGTCCAACGCTCTAACCACTAGGCTACCCTGTCAACCTATTCCCTACAACAGGTCTACTTCCCTACAACACCACTAGGCTACCCTGTCAACCTATTCCCTACAACAGGTCGGTTACTAGTAGTCTAACCACTAGGCTACCCGACAACCTATTCCCTACAACCTATTACTAGTCCAACGCTAACCACTAGGCTAGTCCCCTAACCACTAACCTATTCCCTACAACAGGTCGGTTACTAGTCCAACGCTCTAACCACTACGTTACCCTGACAACCTATTCCCTACAACAGGTCGGTTACTAGTCCAACGCTCTAACCACTAGGCTACCCTGACAACCTATTCCCTACAACAGGTCGGTTACTAGTCCAACGCTCTAACCACTAGGCTACCCTGACAACCTATTCCCTACAACAGGTCGGTTACTAGTCCAACCTAACCACTAGGCTACCCTGACAACCTATTCTCTACAACAGGTCGGTTACTAGTCCAACGCTCTAACCACTAGGCTACCCTGTCAACCTATTCCCTACAACAGGTCGGTTACTAGTCCAACGCTCTAACCACTAGGCTACCCTGACAACCTATTCCCTACAACAGGTCGGTTACAACTAACCACTAGGCTATTCCCTATTACAACAGGTCGGTTACTAGTCCAACGCTCTAACCACTAGGCTACCCTGACAACCTATTCCCTACAACAGGTCGGTTACTAGTCCAACGCTCTAACCACTAGGCTACCCTGACAACCTATTCCCTACAACAGGTCGGTTACTAGTCCAACGCTCTAACCACTAGGCTACCCTGACAACCTATTCCCTACAACAGGTCGGTTACTAGTCCAACGCTCTAACCACTAGGCTACCCTGACAACCTATTCCCTACAACAGGTCGGTTACTAGTCCAACGCTCTAACCACTAGGCTACCCTGACAACCTATTCCCTACAACAGGTCGGTTACTAGTCCAACGCTCTAACCACTAGGCTACCCTGACAACCTATTCCCTACAACAGGTCGGTTACTAGTCCAACGCTCTAACCACTAGGCTACCCTGTCAACCTATTCCCTACAACAGGTCGGTTACTAGTCCAACGCTCTAACCACTAGGCTACCCTGCTACAACAGGTCGGTTACTGTCAACCTAACCACTTACCCTGACAACCTATTCCCTACAACAGGTCGGTTACTAGTCCAACGCTCTAACCACTAGGCTACCCTGTCAACCTATTCCCTACAACAGGTCGGTTACTAGTCCAACGCTCTAACCACTAGGCTACCCTGTCAACCTATTCTACCTACTAGTCCAACGCTCTAACCACTAGGCTACCCTGTCTACAACAACTAGTCCAACGCTCTAACCACTAGGCTACCCTGTCAACCTATTCCCTACAACAGGTCGGTTACTAGTCCAATGCTCTAACCACTAGGCTACCCTGACAACCTATTCCCTACAACAGGTCGGTTACTAGTCCAACGCCTAACCACTAGTCTACCCTGACAACCTATTCCCTACAACAGGTCGGTTACTAGTCCAACGCTCTAACCACTAGTCTACAACACGGTTACTAGTCCAACGCTCTAACCACTAGGCTACCCTGTCAACCTATTCCCTACAACAGGTCGGTTACTAGTCCAACGCTCTAACCACTAGGCTACCCTGACAACCTATTCCCTACAACCCTAGTCCAACGCTCTAACACTAGCTACCCTGACAACCTATTCCCTACAACAGGTCGGTTACTAGTCCAACGCTCTAACCACTAGGCTACCCTGACAACCTATTCCCTACAACAGGTCGGTTACTAGTCTAACCACTAGGCTACCCTGACAACCTATTCCCTACAACAGGTCGGTTACTAGTCCAACGCTCTAACCACTAGGCTACCCTGACAACCTATTCCCTACAACAGGTCGGTTACTAGTCCAACGCTCTAACCACTAGGCTACCCTGACAACCTATTCCCTACAACAGGTCGGTTACTAGTCCAACGCTCTAACCACTAGGCTACCCTGACAACCTATTCCCTACAACAGGTCGGTTACTAGTCCAACGCTCTAACCACTAGGCTACCCTGACAACCTATTCCCTACAACAGGTCGGTTACTAGTCCAACGCTCTAACCACTAGGCTACCCTGACAACCTATTCCCTACAACAGGTCGGTTACTAGTCCAACGCTCTAACCACTAGGCTACCCTGACAACCTATTCCCTACAACCGGTTACTAGTCCAACGCTCTAACCACTAGGCTACCCTGACAACCTATTCCTACAACAGGTCGGTTACTAGTCCAACGCTCTAACCACTAGGCTGACCCTGACAACCGGTTACTAGTCCAACGCTCTAACAACAGGTACCCTGACAACCTATTCTCTACAACACGGTTAGTCCAACGCTCTAACCACTAGGCTACCCTGACAACCTATTCCCTACAACAGGTCGGTTACTAGTCCAACGCTCTAACCACTAGGCTACCCTGACAACCTATTCCCTACAACAGGTCGGTTACTAGTAGTCCACACGCTCTAACCACTAGGCTACCCTGACAACCTATTCCCTACAACAGGTCGGTTACTAGTCCAACGCTCTAACCACTAGGCTACCCTGACAACCATTCCCTACAACAGGTATTACTAGTCCAACGCTCTAACCACTACAACCTATTCCCTACAACAGGTCGGTTACTAGTCCAACCTAACCACGCTCTGTCAACCACTAGGCTACCCTGACAACCTATTCCCTACAACAGGTCGGTTACTAGTCCAACGCTCTAACCACTAGGCTACCCTGTCAACCTATTCCCTACAACAGGTCGGTTACTAGTCCAACGCTCTAACCACTAGGCTACCCTGACAACCTATTCCCTACAACAGGTCGGTTACTAGTCCAACGCTCTAACCACTAGGCTACCCTGACAACCTACCTACAACAGGTCGGTTACTAGTCCAACGCTCTAACCACCTGTCAACCTATTCAACCTATTCCCTACAACAGGTCGGTTACTAGTCCAACGCTCTAACCACTAGGCTACCCTGACAACCTATTCCCTACAACAGGTCGGTTACTAGTCCAACCTAACCACTAGGCTACCCTGACAACCTATTCCCTACAACAGGTCGGTTACTAGTCCAACGCTCTAACCACTAGGCTACCCTGACAACCTATTCCCTACAACAGGTCGGTTACTAGTCCAACGCTCTAACCACTAGGCTACCCTGACAACCTATTCCCTACAACAGGTCGGTTACTAGTCCAACGCTCTAACCACTAGGCTACCCTGACAACCTATTCCCTACAACAGGTCGGTTACTAGTCCAACGCTCTAACCACTAGGCTACCCTGACAACCTATTCCCTACAACAGGTCGGTTACTAGTCCAACGCTCTAACCACTAGGCTACCCTGACAACCTATTCCCTACAACAGGTCGGTTACTAGTCCAACGCTCTAACCACCAGGCTACCCTGACAACCTATTCCCTACAACTACCTACCCTGTCAACCTATTCCCTACAACAGGTCGGTTACTAGTCCAACGCTCTAACCACTAGGCTACCCTGACAACCTATTCCCTACAACAGGTCGGTTACTAGTCCTGTACCCAACCTACTAGTCCAACGCTCTAACCACTAGGCTACCCTGACAACCCTACAACAGGTCGGTTACTAGTCCAACGCTCTAACCACTAGGCTACCCTGTCAACCTATTCCCTACAACACAAGTCCAACTCTAACCATAGGCTCCCTACAACCTATTCCCTACAACAGGTCGGTTACTAGTCCAACGCTCTAACCACTAGGCTACCCTGACAACCTATTCCCTACAACAGGTCGGTTACTTACTAGGCTAGTCAACCAACGCTCTAACCACTAGGCTACAACCCTGACAACCTATTCCCTACAACAGGTCGGTTACTAGTCCAACGCTCTAACCACTAGGCTACCCTGTCAACCTATTCCCTACAACAGGTCGGTTACTAGTCCAACGCTCTAACCACTAGGCTACCCTGTCAACCTATTCCCTACAACAGGTCGGTTACTAGTCCAACGCTCTAACCACTAGGCTACCCTGACAACCTATTCCCTACAACAGGTCGGTTACTAGTCCAACGCTCTAACCACTAGGCTACCCTGTCAACCTATTCCCTACAACAGGTCGGTTACTAGTCCAACGCTCTAACCACTAGGCTACCCTGACAACCTATTCCCTACAACAGGTCGGTTACTAGTCCAACGCTCTAACCACTAGGCTACCCTGACAACCTATTCCCTACAACAGGTCGGTTACTAGTCCAACGCTCTAACCACTAGGCTACCCTGTCAACCTATTCCTACAACAGGTCGGTTACTAGTCCAACGCCTAACCACTAGGCTACCCTGTCAACCTATTCCCTACAACAGGTCGGTTACTAGTCCAACGCTCTAACCACTAGGCTACCCTGACAACCTATTCCCTACAACAGGTCGGTTACTAGCTACCCTGACAACCTATTCCCTACAACAGGTCGGTTACTAGTCCAACGCTCTAACCACTAGGCTACCCTGACAACCTATTCCCTACAACAGGTCGGTTACTAGTCCAACGCTCTAACCACTAGGCTACAACAGGTCGGTTACTAGTCCAACGCTCTAACACTAGGCTACCCTGACAACCTATTCCCTACAACAGGTCGGTTACTAGTCCAACGCTCTAACCACTAGGCTACCCTGTCAACCTATTCCCTACAACAGGTCGGTTACTAGTCCAACGCTCTAACCACTAGGCTACCCTAGGCTAGTCCACCACTAGGCTACCCTGACAACCTATTCCCTACAACAGGTCGGTTACTAGTCCAACGCTCTAACCACTAGGCTACCCTGACAACCTATTCCCTACAACAGGTCGGTTACTAGTCCAACGCTCTAACCACTAGGCTACCCTGACAACCTATTCCCTACAACAGGTCGGTTACTAGTCCAACGCTCTAACCACTAGGCTACCCTGTCAACCTATTCCCTACAACAGGTCGGTTACTAGTCCAACGCTCTAACCACTAGGCTACCCTGACAACCTACCAACAGGTCGGTTACTAGTCCAACGCTCTAACCACTAGGCTACCCTGACAACCTATTCCCTACAACAGGTCGGTTACTAGTCCAACGCTCTAACCACTAGGCTACCCTGACAACCTATTCCTAGTCCAACGCTCTAACCACAGGCTACCCTGACAACCTATTACTACAACAGGTCGGTCTAGTCCAACGCTCTAACCACTAGGCTACCCTGTCAACCTATTCCCTACAACAGGTCGGTTACTAGTCCAACGCTCTAACCACTAGGCTACTAGGCTAGGCTACCCTGTCAACCTATTCCCTACAACCCTGACAACCTATTAACCACTAGGCTACTAACGGTTACTAGTCCAACGCTCTAACCACTAGGCTACCCTGTCAACTATTCCCTACAACAGGTCGGTTACTAGTCCAACGCTCTAACCACTAGGCTACCCTGTCAACCTATTCCCTACAACAGGTCGGTTACTAGTCCAACGCTCTAACCACTAGGCTACCCTGACAACCTAACAACACTACTAGGCTAACCACTAGGACAACCTATTCCCTACAACAGGTCGGTTACTAGTCCAACGCTCTAACCACTAGGCTACCCTGACAACCTATTCCCTACAACAGGTCGGTTACTAGTCCAACGCTCTAACCACTAGGCTACCCTGTCAACCTATTCCTACAACAGGTCGGTTACTAGTCCAACGCTCTAACCACTAGGCTACCCTGTCAACCTATTCCCTACAACAGGTCGGTTACTAGTCCAACGCTCTAACCACTAGGCTACCCTGACAACCTATTCCCTACAACAGGTCGGTTACTAGTCCAACGCTCTAACCACTAGGCTACCCTGTCAACCTATTCCCTACAACACGGTTACTAGTCCAACGCTCTAACCACTAGGCTACCCTGTCAACCTATTCCCTACAACAGGTCAGTGACTATTCCTACAACAGGTCGGTTACTAGTCCAACGCTCTAACCACTACCCTGTCAACCTATTCCCTACAACAGGTCGGTTACTAGTCCAACGCTCTAACCACTAGGCTACCCTGACAACCTATTCCCTACAACAGGTCGGTTACTAGTCCAACGCTCTAACCACTAGGCTACCCTGTCAACCTATTCCCTACAACAGGTCGGTTACTAGTCCAACGCTCTAACCACTAGGCTACCCTGTCAACCTATTCCCTACGCTCTAACCACTAGGCTACCCTGTCAACCTATTCCCTACAACAGGTCGGTTCGCTCGAACCACTAGGCTACCCTGTCAATCTATTCCCTACAACAGGTCGGTTACTAGTCCAACGTCTAACCACTAGGCTACCCTCAACCTATTCCCTACAACAGGTCGGTTACTAGTCCAACGCTCTAACCACTAGGCTACCCTGTCAACCTATTCCCTACAACAGGTCGGTTACTAGTCCAACGCTCTAACCACTAGGCTACCCTGACAACCTATTCCCTACAACAGGTCGGTTACTAGTCCAACGCTCTAACCACTAGGCTACCCTGTCAACCTATTCCCTACAACAGGTCGGTTACTAGTCCAACGCTCTAACCACTAGGCTACCCTGACAACCTATTCCCTACAACAGGTCGGTTACTAGTCCAACTAACCACTAGGCTACCCTGTCAACCTATTCCCCACAACAGGTCGGTTACTAGTCCAACGCTCTAACCACTAGGCTACCCTGTCAACCTATTCCCTCCAACGCTCTAACCACTAGGCTACCCTGTCAACCTATTACAACAGGTCCTAGTCCAACGCTCTAACCACTAGGCTACCCTGTCAATCTATTCCCTACAACAGGTCGGTTACTAGTCCAACTCTAACCACGTTACCCTGTCAACCTATTCCCTACAACAGGTCGGTTACTAGTCCAACGCTCTAACCACTAGGCTACCCTGTCAACCTATTCCCTACAACAGGTCGGTTACTAGTCCAACGCTCTAACCACTAGGCTACCCTGTCAACCTATTCCTACAACAGGTCGGTTACTAGTCCAACGCTCTAACCACTAGGCTACCCTGTCAACCTATTCCCTACAACAGTCCAACGTCGGTTACTAGTCCAACGCTCTAACCACTAGGCTACCCTGACAACCTATTCCCTACAACAGGTCGGTTACTAGTCCAACGCTCTAACCACTAGGCTACCCTGTCAACCTATTCCCTACAACAGGTCGGTTACTAGTCCAACGCTCTAACCACTAGGCTACCCTGACAACCTATTCCCTACAACAGGTCGGTTACTAGTCCAACGCTCTAACCACTAGGCTACCCTGACAACCTATTCCTTACAACAGGTCGGTTACTAGTCCAACGCTCTAACCACTAGGCTACCCTGTCAACCTACATTCAGTCGTGGGTAGATGTTTTCTTGTTTGCGGAGAGTCGGGGCAAATTGGCAAATTGAACGCAAGAATCTCAAACAGATATGCTATTTGACTAAAACAAAATTATTTCAAACCTTGAATACATTTGTATACGATCATGTGTCTGTCTACTATATGTGGGAATACTTGAGAACAAAAGTGAAATCAATTGGAGCTGTTTTAAAGTATTTTATGTCCAACAAAGAACAAAAAAACGTATAAACTAAATATATATATATATATAGCAAAACTGAGCAAACTTGGGGTTGGCAAATAAAACCATCCGTGGGAATCCCTGCCCCATAATGCACTACTTTAGACCAGGACCAAGGGATGAGGGTGCTATTAAGACTGTAAGGGTTCTCGTCCTCCTCTACTGAGGAGGAGTAGCGAGGAGGATCGGAGGACCGGATCAGAGGACCAATGCGCTGCGTGGTAAGTGTCCATAATGTTTATAATAAAGACAATAGAACACTCAAAAAAAAAACAATGACGTGACTATACAAAACCGAAAACAATACCGTGTAGACCAAACACCCACAACCCAAAAAGTGAAACCCAGGCTACCTAAGTATGATTCTCAATCAGGGACAACGATTGACAGCTGCCTCTGATTGAGAGCCATACGAGGCCGAACACAGAAATCCCAAATTATAGAAAAACGAACATAGACAACCCACCCAACTCACGCCCTGACCATACTAAAACAGAGATATAATAACAGAACTAAGGTCAGAACGTGACGAGGACCCAGGGAAGAGGGTGCTATTAACGACTCCGACCTCATGTGACTTTGGCCTTGTCAATTCAATTCATTAAAATCCCATTCAATTAACCAATGTCCACTTTCCCTTCACACTTCTGTCCTCCACTCTGTTTTTAATCAGGATTTCACCAATGATTTATTTTCACTTACATTGGTAGCCTACGTTTCAATGTGAAACCTTGGCACAGCTTCTCAAACATACATGGAAGCCATGTGCCCTAGAACGTGTGTCAAAAAATGGAGCCCTATTCCCTATATTGTGCACTACTTTTGACCAGGGCCTTATGAGGAATAGGGTCCAATTTGGGGATGCAGGATAAAATATTGAATGTGGCCTTTACCACCGGAGACCATAGAAACATATTGAATAACCCAAGATGGCAAAACAGACCAGTCCAAAAATAAATCTTAAGGAATAAGGTTTTTAAGTGTCTGTTCTATTTCTAGGAGATATAAGATAGATGAGGTAATATTTAATAGTTTTTGGACATATTAACCCATTAAGCCATTATGTATTTATTTATATTTTTGACACCAAGCTACCTCCATACTTACATTAAAAGGTGAATTCACCAATGTGTAAGTCGCTCTGGATAAGAGCGTCTGCCAAATGACTTAAATGTAAATGTAAAAATTAATTTTGTAAACCGGTCCTGGGATACATTAACCTTCCTGTTGTGTTCAAGGTCAAATTGGATCGTTTTACAAGTTTTCTCTCTGGAAAATTTAGTAAATTTAATCTGATTGTCATTAGGTTCCATGACTTTGTCCACACAGGGCATCTGAACACACAAAATAGATTTTGATGATTTTCGTTACATTTTGGGTGTTTTATTTCACTTTTGTACACCTGTGTTGTTAACGGTTAAAAAATGACCGGTCATTAGGAAGTAGAAATTAATGGGTGAGACTACAATTAGTCCAAAAAATTGAGTTCAGGCACATGCCCATTCATCAGATGGGCATACTTCCTTTACCAGACCCCCACATGCATGTGTGTTTGAGCACACACACACACACACACACACACACACACACACACACACCTCACTCCCCTTCTTGACTTCCATGGCAACCCCCACGGCAACCTTTCCCCAATAGAATCTTTCCCCCACGGGAACCACACCTGTTGGCATTCTCACAAACAATCACAACATTGTTTCAATAATACATAGTATTACATGGAGCCTCGGCCACCAATAGCTGGGGAGTGGCGTTCGTTTTGTGCAATGACTGAGACTGTTGGACTGAGATAACTGAGGCTGTGTGTGGCGGGGTAACTCTATTACTGTTGATGCTGGACTGTCTGTGTGTGGTCGAGGGCAGGTCTGGCGTCATCTGTGATTGGGTAGAGTTATTCCAGGGGTGAAAAGATGTTGAACTTTTTTCAGGGGCTGGAGGGTGCTTCCTGTACAACTGGAGGGTGCTTCCTGTACAACTGGAGGGTGCTTCCTGTACAACTGGAGGGCGTTTTGTGTTGTGTTGTGTTGTGTTGTGTTGTGTGTTGTGTGTTGTGTGTTGTGTGTTGTGTGTTGTGTGTTGTGTTGTATTGTGTTGTGTTGTATTGTGTTGTAGGGTGATTGTGTAGTGTGATTGTGTGGGAGTTGTGCTGGCACGAGATGCTTATTTTGGCATGTGTGTGTGGGGGGGGGTATTCACTGTGGTTTTAGTGTAATGAGGATGGCTCATTAAGTCTGTCTCTGTTTCTCTTCCTCTCTCTCTCAATTCAATTCAAAGGTTTTCTTTTGGCAACATGTTTACAATGCCACAGCGAGTTAAATAGACTTCCTCCTTTTATCTCCCTCTGTCTTTCCTTCTCTATCTCTCTCTCTGTACCCCCTCACTCTGTCCCCCTCTCTCTCCACCCTCTCTTTCCCTCTTGTCATCTCAAGGTAATGTCTGTCAGCCAGTTGTACCAGTCAGTCGTGGCCCTTGTACACAGATTAGGAAGGTAATTAACCTTTTAAATAGAATAACGCTGACTCCTCACTAACTATTTACACCTCTGCTATGGCAGCCACTCACTCCTATACTCCTCTAATCTCCTCTACCTCTACTCCGCTACCTGTATCTTTCGCTATGCTATGCTTCGCCATCGCTCTGTCTCTCTTTTTCCCTCTCTCACATCGTCAGCCCCAAGGTAGTAACAGAGAAGAGGTTGAGATGAGGATGGAGAAATTAATTAAACAAATACGTATATTTTACCTTCTTAACAACACTATCAACAAGGCAGGTCTTACAGGCCCGAGTTTTGTCGCACCTGGACTACTGTTCAGTCGTGTGGTCAGGTGCTACAAAGAGGGAGTAAGGAAAATTGCAATTGGTTTAGAACACGGCAGCACGGCTGGCCCTTGCATGTACACAGAGAGCTAATATTAATCATATCTCCTGGCTCAAAGTGGAGGAAATATTGACTTCATCACTACTTGTATTTGTGAGAGGTATTGACATGTTGAAAGCACCAAGCTCTGTTCGAACAATTGGCACACAGCTCAGACACCCATGCATACCCCACAAGACATGCCACCAGAGGTCTCTTCACAGTCCACAATTCCAGAACAGACTATGGGAGGTGCACACAGTACTACATAGAGCCATGACTACATGGGACTCTATTCCACTGTACAACATAGAGCAATGACTATATGGAACTCTATTCCACAGTAATACATAGAGCCATGGCCACATGGAACTCTATTCCACAGTACTACATGGAGCCATGACTACATGGGACTCTATTCCACAGTGCTACATAGAGCCATGACTACATGGAACTCTATTCCACAGTACTACATAGAGCCATGACTACATGGAACTCTATTCCACAGTATTACATAGAGCCATGACTACATGGAACTCTATTCCACAGACCTACATAGAGCCATGACTACACAGAACTCTATTACTCATCGAGTAACTCATGCAAGCTGTAAAATTAGATTTAAATACACCTTATGGAAGAGCAGGGACTGTGAAGCAAGACCAACGTAGGCACAGAAACATGCATACAAACAAACAATGTCATATGCACTCTACACAAACGCGTACACATGGATTGTAATGTTTAAAAAAAATGTTTAACTGCCTTAATTTTGACGGACCCCAGGAAGAGTAGCTGCTGCCTTGTCAGGAACAAATGGGATGGGGATCCATAATAAACCCCAGGAAGAGTAGCTGCTGCCTTGTCAGGAACTAATGGGAATCCATAATAAACCCCAGGAAGAGAAGCTGCTGCCTTGTCAGGAACTAATGGGAATCCACAATAAACCCCAGGGAGAGTAGCTGCTGCCTTGGCAGGAACTAATGAGGATCCATATTAAACCCCAGGAAGAGTAGATGCTGCCTTGTCAGGAACTAATGGGGATCCATAGTAAACCCCAGGAAGAGTAGCTGCTGCCTTGTCAGGAACTAATGGGGATCCATAGTAAACCCCAGGAAGAGTAGCTGCTGCCTTGTCAGGAACTAATGGGGATCCTTAATAAACACGAATACAAAACTACCTGTTATGTATAATATACCTGGTCATTAGTCAACTACCAGGTATGTATAATTTACCTGGTTGTTCATCAACTACCTGGTATGTATAATATAAGTCCAATAGCTCAAATGAAATATAAACACCTTGTTCATCTACCCAGCGTATCAGATTTCTAAAATGTTTTACTGCAAAAACATAGCACACATTTATGTCAAACCACCACAAAAACACAGAGGATATGCAGCCATTTTGTCAAACAAAAGATGCAATCACAAACGCAGGATTAAAAAAAAAAAAAATAATAATAATAATAATAATCACTTACCTTTTGAAAATCGTCATCAGATGACAGTAATAGGACATGTTACACAGTACATTTGTTTTTTTCAATAATATGCAATTTATATACATAAATCTCCGTTTACATTGACGCCACGTTCAGAAAATGCTCAAAAATGTCCGGAGAAATAATAGATAGCTCCGCCAGATAACAGAAATACACATCATAAACTTTGACTAAATATACATGTTCTACATATAGTTAGGAAGATACACTGCTTCTTAATGCAACCGCTGTGTCACATTTATTTTTAACGTTACGGAATTAGTTCACGATGCAATAATCTGAGACGGCGCTCAGACGTAAACAATATTTCTCCGCTATGTTGGAGTCAACAGAAATACAAAATGACAACATAAATATTCCCTTACATTTGATGGTCTTCGATCAGAATGTAGTTGAAGGAGTCATACTTACCCAATACATTGTTTTGCTTCAGTTCATGTGTCCATATAGTAGCATCTGCTACCACTTTCAGCTCAAATGCACCAAAAATTACTTCTGGTCCAGAACAGTTGCGCATCAAAACTTCAAAATTACATATTATATGTCGACTAAACTGGTCAAACTAAGTGCAGAATCAAGCTTTAGGATGTTATAAACGTACAAAACGATTGGCAATTCAACCGGACAATCGTACTTCATCTCAGGCAAGCTGGAACAAAGGAAGGTCTGTGTCCAATTCGCGCCCTAACGCACATGTATTTTCTCGCGACACCCACTCTTTTTCCTCTCAAAGGGTCAAAGTTCGCAGGATTTGCACAATTAAACACTCTACTGAATGAGGACATCTAGTGGAAGACATAGAAAGTGTTTCCAGATCCATAGCTTGTTGGGAAGGGTGGGGGCAATGACGTCAAAGTTGCCCCAACTTTCTGGATGCCAAAACTAGTTTGGGAGATTGCCTGCCCTGTGAGTTCTGCTATACTTACATACCTTAAGGGAACATTTTGACATTTGCTGTATGGTTAGAGAGAAAGTCCATATTGCAAATGTACGGTCCCTTACCAGACATCCGAAAACTTTTGTAAAATTCGCGGACGGCGTCGGGCCGAGCGGGAGGGCCGGACCTACCGGGAAGTCATCAAATGAACTTTGTCGGACATTCGGTTTCCGTTTTAGAAAATAATCAAATTTTGGTCATTTTTCTGCTATCCCGGAAAATCCCACAAGAGGGCATAAGCAATCAAATTGCAATTGGACAAAACATCACGAATCACGTCGGGGCCTTATCTCGAAAACCGAAAATATTTCGAAGCCAAAACTTGGTGAGCGTAGGTTTGGCATAATGGGCAGTTGGCCCCGAACAAGATGGCGTCTAGGCCTCAACGGTTTTTGAGTTATGGCCATTTCTCTGGGATTAAAGGTCCAAAATGAAAATAGAGAAATTATTTTTCCACTTCACATCAAAGTCAAGGAGCCTCCGGTGTCAATAAAAAAAAAACAGCCATTTATGTATCGTCATTTAAGAGAAATCGTACAATGACAGATTGGTGATGTTCAAAGATAGGTGTTTTTTTTTCAACAGTTACAGATCCAGTTGCAGGGTGTTCATACAAATCTTTTTAAAGTGTGCTGCGGAGCTCTGCGAGATTTCTGTGATTTTCTATGATTTTCTGAAATAACACACACTCACTAAACCCTCCGTAAATAACTCACTTCTTAACGTAAAGACTTAAAACTCAGGATTCTATAAAGGCATACCCCAATCAGGATATGAGTTTATTTATAGCTTCCTGTGCCAACCGGAAGTGCCTTTAATTGGGTCACACTGTCTGTTTTGAAGGGTTACAAAAGTCACATCTTTCCACAACTTCATATGTGTGACTCGGTAACCCTCCTGAACTGTAAATCAGTCATTTCTCCCAACAGATGTTAAAGAAAAGCTCTCTCACACACACAGCAAGGATGGAGTGACAAAGTGCGGTGCTTAAAGACACAGAGAGCAGGCAATGCCATTACCATAATCCCTAGGCCGTGCCGAGTTCAACGAGATATCCCGCTTGACCGTAGCTCGCTCGGTCTAAGCGCAGCGACCATTAGAAAAGTAGGCCCAAAATGAAGCCTGCCCCACAATGTCAAATCAAATCAAATCAAATCAAATTTTATTTGTCACATACACATGGTCAGCAGATGTTAATGCGAGTGTAGCGAAATGCTTGTGCTTCTAGTTCCGACAATGCAGTAATAACCCACAAGTAATCTAACTAACAATTCCTAATCTACTGTCTTATATACAGTGTAAGGGGATAAAGAATATGTACATAAGGATATATGAATGAGTGATGATACAGAGCAGCATAGGCAAGATACAGTAGATGGTATCGAGTACAGTATATACATGTGAGATGAGTATGTAAACAAAGTGGCATAGTTAAAGTGGCTAGTGATACATGTATTACATAAGGATGCAGTCGATGATATAGAGTACAGTATATACGTATGCATGTGAGATGAATAATGTAGGGTAAGTAACATTATATAAGGTAGCATTGTTTAAAGTGGCTAGTGATATATTTACAACATTTCCCATCAATTCCCATTACTAAAGTGGCTGGAGTTGAGTCAGTGTCAGTGTGTAGGCAGCAGCCACTCAATGTTAGTGGTGGCTGTTTAACATTTGCTTTTGGGTGACAGTGAGAGAACCGTTAGGGTGAGAAACACAATTCGACCTCAGGTATGTTCCTAAGGTCCTCCCGATCCGTGCAAGCCTAACCTTGACCATGTGGCATGAACCCCTAACAATTAAAAGAAGGTGTTTACATCAAACAGTTTGCATTGACTTCTCTCCCCATAGGAACACATTGCCTGCACCCCTAAATTCAACCTGAAGCCTATATGGGTTATGAATGCCGTATGAACCTGTCTTTGGTAACAGTCCATCAGGCCACTATGAGGTCTACCTGTGTTGATTCTAAGCTTCCTGGACCAACCGGAAGTGGTCAAAATCGCCCTAAAAGTGTATATCCATACCCTGCCTGCAGTTTGATAGACATAGTGCGTTCAACCCTGTGTAAATCAGTCAATTCTTAACGTAAAGACTTAAAACTCAGGATCCTGTAAAAGCATACCCCAATGAGGATATGCGTTGACTTATAGCTTCCTGTGCCAACCGGAAGTGCCATAATTGGTGTCTCAGGGGCTGTTTGGAAAGGTTAAAAAAATCAGATCTGTCCAAATCTTCATATATGTGATTAGGCAACCCCCATGAACTGTAAATCATTCATTTTTCCCATAAAATTTCAAAGGAAAACTAAATCACAAAGACATACAACTTGGAAGGAGGTACGTATTGGGATGCGTAGAGACAGACAGTGGCTCCAATAGTTTGCTTTGTTCGAGCTAAAAAAGAACCGTCAGACCTAGAGTTCCGAAACTTTAGAAACCTGTTCTAGACCTCAGGTCGATAGTGCGTGGAGAGTTAGGTGGCTCTAGAAGGGTCTCGGACCGAGAAACAGCCTCGTACATTTGCAATGACTTCAATTCATTTTGACCATTACGAAAATTACGACATTTAGAAAAGTCTCAGAGACACAAGACTAGGTGCATTGAAACCGGCTCGGCCCATAGAGACGGACCCCAACGTTTCTGTCCGATAGCTCATTCACGGACCGCATAGCAAGGCATGGAAAAAAGTGGATTTTCAGCACCAATTAGGGTTTTACTCGGGCACCGAAGGACCTATCGAGCCGAAACTCGGGATTCGGGGTCGCCTCACATAGGACTACACATAATGTCCGAACTGGACCCGCAGCTAGAACGTAACTATGTGTTTTACGTTTTTATTATGTTTTAAACTAAAGGCGCTTGAATTATGGGCCTGCTCTGACATATGTGATAGTTGGCTTCTAAATGAGTTGGAAAAAGTGGGTTTGGTGTCAATTGGTATCTGTTTGGTGTCAGAATGACATCTAATTGACTGATGAACACTGACTTGCTAGTTGACTTTTGTACATTTGCAATATGTTTAAACGGAGAGGGACAATCACCAAAATGGCATTCTGAAATCAACACAAAAAATGGCATCACCATAGTCTCCAGACTGTGCCGAGTTCAACGAGACGCCCCGCTTGACCGTAGCTCACTCTGAGTGCAGCGACCTTGATAAAAAGAAGGCCCAAAATGAAGCCTGGCCCTCAATGTCATTTGCTTTTGGATGACAGTGAGAGAACGGTTTGGGTGAGAAGCACAATTTGACCTCAGGTGCGTTCCTAAGGTCCTCCCGATCCGTGCAAGCCTAACCTTGACCGTGTGGCATTAACCCTTACCAGTTAAAATAAGGTGTTTACATGAAACAGTTTGCATTGACTTCTCTCCCCATAGGAATACATTTGCTTCACCTCTAAATTCAACCTGAAGCCTATGTGGGTTATGAATGCCTTATGAACCTGTCTTCCATGACAGTCCATAAGACCACTATGAGGTCTACCTGTGTCAATTCTAATTTTCCAGAAGCAACCGGAAGTGGTGAAAATCACCCTAAAAGTGTTATGAAACACATAACCTGTCATGATGAAAATCACTGTATTCAAACCAGTGTTGATCAGTCAATTCTCAACGTAAAGACTTAAAACTCAGGATTCTGTAAGAAGCTACCTCAGTCAAGACATGTGTTTACCTATAGCTTCCTGTGCCAACCGGAAGTGCCTTGAATTGTGTCACACTGTCTGTTTTGAAGGGTTAGAAAAGTCACATCTCTCCAAAACTTCATATGTGTGTCTAGGTAACCCTCCTAGACTGTAAATCAGTCATTTCTCCCAGCAGATGTCAAAGAAAAGCTCTCACACACACACAGCAAGGATGGAGTGAAAAAGTGTGGTGCTTAAAGACACAGAGAGCAGGCAATGGCATAAACATAATCTCTAGGCCGTGCCGAGTTCAACGAGATATCCCGCTTGACCGTAGCTTGCTCGGTCTGAGCGCAGCGACCATGAGAAAAGTAGGCCCAAAATGAAGCCTGCACCACAACGTCATTTGCTTTTGGGTGACAGCGGCGGAACCGGTAGGTTTAGAAGGACAATTCAACCACAGGAATGTTCCTAAGGTCCTTCCAATCCGTGCAAGCCTAACTTTGACCGTGTGGCATTAACCCTTAACAATAAAACAGGGTTTTTAGATCTCATAGAATACAATGATATCTCTCCCCATAGGAATACATGGCCTGCTCCCCTAAATTCAACCTGGAGCCTATATGGGTTATGAATGCCGTATGAACCTGTCTTCGGTATCAGTCCATCAGGCCACTATGGGGTCTACCTGTGTTGATTCTAAGCTTCCTGGACCAACCGGAAGTGGTTAAAATCGCCCTAAAAGTGTATATCCATACCCTGCCTGCAGTTTGATAGACATAGTGCATTCAACCCTATGTAAATCAGTCAGTTCTTAACGTAAAGACTTAAAACTCAGGATTGTGTAAAAGCATACCCCATTGAGGATATTTCTTGAGTTATAGCTTCCTGTGCCAACCGGAAGTGCCATAATTGGTGTCTCAGGGGCTGTTTCGAGGGGTTAAAAAAGTCAGATATTTCCAAAACTTCAAATATTTGATTAGACAACCCCCATGAACTGTAAATCAGTCATTTTCCCCATAACATTTCAAAGGAAAACTAAATCACACACACACACACAGCTTGGAAGGAGGGACCCATTGGGGTGCGTAGAGCATTACACTCCCTGCATTAGTTAACCTTTTTGGAACTTTTAAAGAACGGTCAGACCTAGAGTTCCGAAAATTTAGAATACTGTTCTAGACCTCAGGTCGATAGTGCGTGGTGAGTTACGTTGCTCTAGAAGGTTCTCAGACCGAGAAACAGCCTCGTACATTTGCAATGACTTCAATTCATTTTTGCATCACAAAAATGACGACATTTATAAATGTCCCAGAGTCACAAGACTAGGTGCATTGTGACCGTCTCCGCCCATAGCGACAGAACCCAACGTTCCTGTCCGATTGCTCATTCAAGGACCCCGTAGCAAGTCATGGAAAAAAGTGGATTTTCAGCACCAATTAGGGTTTTGCTCGCACACCAAATGACCTATTGAGCCGAAACTTGGGATTCAGGGTCGCCTCTGCTAGGCCTACACATAACATAAGAAATGGACCCGCAGCTAAACGTAACTATGTGTTTTATGTTTTTTTTTTATGGTTTGAACCGAATGTGTTGTGAATTTTGGGCCAGCTCTGAAGTATGTGATAGTTGGCTACTAAACGAGTTGGAAAAAGTGGGTTTGGTGTCAGTTTGTATCAGTTTAGTGTCAGAATGATATCTAATTGACTGATGGATAGTGACTTGATGGTGACTCTTGTCCATTTGCAATATGTTTAAACAGTGAGGTACCATCACCAAAGTGACATTCTGAAATCAACCATAATGAGCGATGGAGAGGTACCAGAATCACTGCCCAGCCATCCCGAGTTCATCGGGCCAGTCAATTTCGCATTCCTGCACAATTTTTATAGCATGACAAATTCGTGATGGTAAATGCCCATTGAACCATATTGCAAATGCACAGTGACTTTGCAAAAGTGAGAAAACATAAACAAATGGACATAATGAAATCAACACAATGAGCGATGGAAAGGAGCAACTATCACTGCCAGGCCATCCTGTGTTCATCAGGCCAGTCAATTTTGCATTTCTGCATGATTTTTGAGCATGCCAAATTCGTGATGGTAAATGCCCATTGAAACATATTGCAAATGCACGTGCATTTGCAATATGATTCAATAGTGAAAAAAACATCACCAAATGGACATGATTAAATCAACACAACGAGTGATGGAAAGGAACAAATACCACTGCCAGGCCATCCTGTGTTCCCATAGCGGGCATTAATATCAGAATGACCGGTAAATGCATTGACAACCATATTTTTATTTTTGGGGACCAGGTGACTATTTTCAATCACCAGTTGCACAACAATGCGTATCCATCAGAATATTTTAAACTGTCCATAAAGCACTCAGGAAGGGCCCCCCGTGGATAGAGGGCCATAGTGGGGTGCTCACATAGCGGGCATGGACAATAGGAGCAGAAGTAAATGCATTTACACCCATATTTTTATTTTTGGGTTACCAGGTGCCTATTTTCAATCACCAGTTGCACAACAATGCATGTTCATTTGCAATATGATTCTATAGTGAAAAAACATCACCAAATGGACATACGTGTGTAATTATACGTGTGTAATTGACAAAAAATTCGAAAGAATTTTGATAAACGGTCCAGAAAGCACTTTTTTAGGGGTGTGTGAAGTTTTTTATGAAATTTTGCAATTTTTGACTTTTGACTTCCTATGAAATCATATTGCTAATGGACAAAACTTATGCCTTATGCGCAGGTAATAAAAAGAAATGATGATAATAATAAGATAAGAGCGTCTGCTAAATGACTTAAATGTAAAAAAAAAAAAAAGAAATTGGACAAAAGTATATTCATACAGTTCTTACACGTGTAATTACCAAAAAAAATCGAAAGAATTTCGATAAACGGTCCAGAAAGCACTTTTTTAAGGGGTGAAAAGTTTTTGACAAAAAAAAACATTTTTTCAAAATTTTGCTTTTGGATGTTGACTTGGGGTACATTTCCAATATGAAAAACCACGGTGGAGCGCACACGCCACCTGTTGGATTTTTAAAGTGTTATAACTGGCATTTGCCATATGGCATTTGCAATACACTTTGCATGAATCAACGCCAAATTGGGTGGTATTGGACACCGTATATATGGTTTGTCCCATGCCAATGTTTTCCCATTCATTTTTTGTCCATTTCAGGGGGGTAATCCCTTACAGACATAATTCAAACGGTTTTAGAAGCTTTAGAGTGTTTTCTATCCAAAAATAATTCTTATATGCATATATTAGCAATTTTGGACAGATTTCTTTTCAGTTGACTATGGGCACGCAATTCTTCCAAAGGGGGCAGTATTATGCCTAGCCTTAACAGGTTTTAAAGCCATGGCAACAACTTGTTTCTTCAACATTTGCCCACAAAATTGATACCCAGACTAATCCAATACAATATATCAGTCTTTGAAATATTTAGTTTAGTTTATTGTATTATAATTCAACTGCAACGTGTGAACCTGGATCTCCCACGGGAGCAAACAAGGAAATTCCCTGTTGGGACAAGTGCTTTGAAGTGCAAGAGTTTTGAAGTTCGCAAGTGGAGCTCCCTCATCACGTGACCATGACCAAATCATGTCTGCCACACACACACAAACACACACCCCACCCCTCACCCCTATACACACACACACACACACACACACACACACACACACACACACACACACACACACACACACACACACACACACACACACACACACACACACACACACACACACACACACACACACACACACACACACACACACACACACACACAAAAGCAAACACACCCCTATACACACACATCCTCACAGAAATACACCAGTCCCCAACATTACAGAAATCCTGAAGACTGACCTTCAGTCCTCTAGGCACTATCAATTACACCCTCTCTCTCTCTCTCTCTCTCTCTCTCTCACTCTGTCGATTTCATTGTGTTACCTTTTAATTAGAATAATAAGGCAATTAATTACAACACTGGTTAGGTCATAACCTACTAGACACATGACCAGCACAAGAGAGGGGATGGGTTGGGGTGTGAGCGAGGAGAGGGGCGAGGGAGGGATGGTTTGGGGCAGGGATAGAGGGGCGTGGGAGTGTTGGTTTGGGGCAGGAATAGAGGGGCGAGGGAGGGATAGTTTGGGGCAGGGATAGAGGGGCGAGGGAGGGATGGTTTGGGGCAGGGATAGAGGGATGGGTTGGGGCAGGGATAGATGGGCGAGGGAGGGATGGGTTGGAGCAGGGATAGAGGGATGGGTTGGGCAGGGATAGAGGGATGGGTTGGGGCAAGGATAGAGGGATGTGTTGGGGGCAGGGATAGAGGGATGAGATTGGGGCAGGGATAGAGGGATGGGTTGGGGCAGAGATAGAGGGATGGGTTGGGGCAGAGATAGAGAGATGGGTTGGGGGCAGGGATATAGGGATATGTTAGGGTCAGGGATAGAGGGATGGTTGGGGCAGGGATAGAGGGATGGGTTGGGGCAGAGATAGAGGGATGGGTTGGGGCAGGGATAGAAGGATGGGGTGGGGCAGGGATAGAGGGATGGGTTGGGGCAGGGACAGAAGGATGAGTTGGGGCAAAGAGGGATGGGTTTGGGGCAGGGAAAGAGGGATGGGTTGGAGCAGGGATAGAGGGATGGGTTGGGGCAGGGATAGAGGGATGGGTTGGGGCAGAAATAGATGTATGGGTTGGGGGCAGAGATAGATGGATGGGTTGGGGGCAGGGATAGAGAGATGGGTTGGGGCAGAGATAGAGGGATGGGTTGGGGCAGAGATAGAGGGATGGGTTGGGACAGGGATAGAGGGATGAGTTGGGGCAGGGATAAAGGGATGGGTTGGGGCAGAGATAGAGGGATGGGTTGGGGGAGAGAGAGATGGGTTGGGGCAGAGATAGAGGGATGGGTTGGGGCAGAGAGGGATGGGTTGGGAGCAGGGAGGGATGGGTTGGGGCAGAGAGGGATGGGTTGGGGGAGAGAGGGATGGGTTGGGGCAGAGATAGAAGGATGGGTTGTAGCAGGGATAGAGGGATGTGTTGGTGCAGGGATAGATGGGTTGGGGCAGGGAAAGAGGGATGGGTTGGAGCAGGGATAGCGGGATGGGTTGGGCCAGGGATAGAGGGATTTGTTGGGGCAGGGATAGAGGGATGGGTTGGGGCAGAAATAGATGTATGGGTTGGGGGCAGAGATAGATGGATGGGTTGGGGGCAGGGATAGAGAGATGGGTTGGGGCAGAGATAGAGGGATGGGTTGGGGCAGAGATAGAGGGATGGGTTGGGACAGGGATAGAGGGATGAGTTGGGGCAGGGATAAAGGGATGGGTTGGGGCAGAGATAGAGGGATGGGTTGGGGGAGAGAGAGATGGGTTGGGGCAGAGATAGAGGGATGGGTTGGGGCAGAGAGGGATGGGTTGGGGGCAGGGAGGGATGGGTTGGGGCAGAGATAGAAGGATGGGTTGTAGCAGGGATAGAGGGATGTGTTGGTGCAGGGATAGAGGGATGGGTTGGGGCAGGGATAGAGGGATGGTTTGGGGCAGGGATAGAGGGATGGTTGTGGCAAAGATAGAGGGATGGGTTGGGGCAGAGAGGGATGGGTTGGGGGCACTGATAGAGGGATGGGTTGGGGAAGGGATAGAGGAATGTGTTGGGGCAGGGATAGAGTAATGGGTTGGGTCAGGGATAGAGGGAAGGGTTGGGGCAGGGATAGAGGAATGGGTTATGGCAGGGATAGAGGGATCGGTTGGGGCAGAGAGGGATCGGTTGGGGCAGAGAGGGATGGGTTGGGGGCAGAGAGGGATGGGTTGGGGCAGAGATAGAGGGATGGGTTGGGGCAGAGATAGAGGAATGGGTTGGGGCAGGGATAGAGGGTTGGGTTTGGGCACGGATAGAAGGATGGGTTGGGGCAGGGATAGAGGAATGGGTTGGGGCAGGGATAGAGGGATGGGTTGGGGCAGAGAGGGATGGGTTGGGGCAGGGATAGAGGGATCGGTTGGGGCAGAGAGGGATGGGTTGGGGGCAGAGAGGGATGGGTTGGGGCAGGGATAGAGGGATGGGTTTCGGCACGGATAGAGGGATGGGTTGGGGCAGGGATAGAGGGATGGGTTGGGGCACTGATAGAGGGATGGGTTGGGGCAGAGAGGGATGGGTTGGGGGCAGAGAGGGATGGGTTGGGGCAGAGAGGGATGGGTTGGGGCAGAGATAGAGGGTTGGGTTGGGGCAGAGATAGAGGGATGGGTTGGGGCACTGATAGAGGGATGGTTTGGGGCAGGGATAGAGGGATGGGTTGGGGCAGGGATAGAGGGATGGGTTGGGGCAGGGATAGAGGGATGGTTGGGGCAGGGATAGAGGGATGGATTGGGGCAGGGATAGAAGGATGGGTTAGGGGCAGAGATGGGTTGGGACATGGATAGAGGGATGGGTTGGGGCAGGGATAGAAGGATGGGGTGGGGCAGGGATAGAGGGATGGTTTGGGGCAGGGACAGAGTGATGAGTTGGGGCAGAGAGGGTAGGGTTTGTGGCAGGGATAGAGGGATTGGTTGGGGCAGAGAGGGATGGGTTGGGGCAGGGATAGAGGGATGGGCTGGGGCACGGATAGAGGGATGGTTTGGGGCAGGGATAGCGGGATGGTTTGGGGCAGGGATAGAGGGATGGGTTGGGGAACTGATAGAGGGATGGGTTGGGGAAGGGATAGAGGGATGGTTGGGGCAGGGATATAGGGATGGATTGGGGCAGGGATAGAGGGATTGATTGGGGCAGGGATAGAGGAATGGGTTTGGTCAGTGATAGAGGGATGGGTTGGGGCAGGGATAGAGGGATGAGTTGGGGCAGGGATAGAGGGATGGGTTGGGGCAGGGATAGACAGATGGGTTGGGGCAGGGATAGAGGGATGGTTTGGGGCAGGGATAGATGGATGGGTTGGGGCAGGGATAGAGGGATGGTTGGGGCAAAGCTAGAGGGATGGGTTGGGGGCAGAGAGTGATGGGTTGGGGCAGAAAGGGACGGGTTGGGGCAGAGATAGAGGGATGGGTTGGGGCAGGGATAGAGGAATGTGTTGAGGCAGGGATAGAGGGATGGGTTTGGGCACGGATAGAGGGATGGGTTGGAGCAGGGATAGAGGTATGGGTTGGGGCAGAGATAGATGGATGGGTTGAGGGCAGAGATAGATGGATGGGTTGGGGCAGAGATAGAGGGATGGGTTGGGGCGCGGATAGAGGGATGGGTTGGGGCAGGGATAGAGGGATGTGTTGTTGCAGGGATAGAGGGATGTGTTGGGTTGGGGCAGGGATGGGTCAGGGCAGAGATAGAGGGATGGGTTGGGACAGGGATAGAGGGATGGGTTGGGGCAGGGATAGAGGTATGGGTTGGGGCAGGGATAGAGGTATGGGTTGGGGCAGGGATAGATGGATGGGTTGGGGCAGGGATATAGGAATGGGTTGGGGCAGGGATATAGGAATGGGTTGGGGCAGAGAGGGATGGGTTGGGGCAGAGAGGGATGGGTTGGGGCAGAGATAGAGGGATGGGTTGGGGCACGGATAGATGGATGGGTTGGGGGCAGAGATAGAGGGGTGGTTGGGGCAGGGATAGAGGGATGGGTTGGGTTGGGGCAGGGATGGGTCAGGGCAGAGATAGAGGGATGGGTTGAGGACAGAGATAGATGGATTTGTTGGGGGCAGAGATAGAGGGGTGGTTGGGGCAGAGATGGAGTGCAGGATTGGGGCAGAAATAGAGGGATGGGTTGGGGGCAGGGATAGAGGGATGTTTGGGGCAGGGATAGAAGGATGGGTTGGGGCAGGGATAGAGGGATGCGTTGGGGCAGAGATAGAGGGATGGGTCGTGGCAGAGATAGAGGGATGGGTTGGGACAGGGATAGAGGGATGGGTTGGGGCAAGGATAAAGGGATGGGTTGGGGCAGAAATAGAAGGATGGGCTTTGGCAGAGATAGAGGGATGGGTTGGGGCGGAGATAGAGGGATGGGTTGGGGCAGAGATAGAGATATGGGTTGGGGCAGAGATAGAGGGATGGGTTGGGGCAGGGATAAGGGGATGGGTTGGGCAGGGATAGAGGGATGATGGGTAACATAAAAAGATCTGGACGGAATTACTACGGATCTCTTTCCCTCGCTCACCCCCCCAATGTTGCCTCTTGTCCCTCCCTCCCTCCCTCACTCCCTCCCTGCCTCCCTCCCTCACACCCTCCCTGCCAACCCTTCCATTCCTTCCATCCCGCAATCCCTTGCTCCCAGCCCTCTGAAAGACAGAGTGCCCTTGCATGGTAATTATATTAGGTTGGTCCGATCATAAAACTCCAAGGAGTTTAATAGCGGGGGGAGGGAAGGGGGGGGTGGACACTGTGTCTGAAAGCTCCGGAACCTAGCACTCCTCGTAAATAGCGTCATTATGCTAAATAAATAGCGCTAAATCAAGGGTCTGAACGGTGGGTCGCTTGCTGTGGCGGGCAGTGTGTAGTTATTTATAGGTTTCAGCTCGGGGCTGGGCTGGTCACGGCGATAATGCTGTCTTTATAGGTCCATATCAAAACCACCACGTCTTGACAAAAAATATTTCTTCATCCTTTCATATCTCTTTCTCTCTCGTTTAATATTTTCCCCATTTCTCTGTCTTGATGTCTTCTCTCTCTCTCTCTGTTTGTCTTGTTGTCTTGTTCCCCTGGAACATCCTACTTTCTCCACCTTTCTTCAGCCTCTCCCGCCTCTCCCGCCTCTCCCGCTTCTCCACTTCTCCCGCCTCTCCACCTCTCCACTTCTCCCACCTCTCCCTTCTCCCTCTCCCGCCTCTCTCCCGCCTCTCCCGCCTCTCCCGCCTCTCCCGCTTCTCCACTTCTCCCGCCTCTCCACCTCTCCCACCTCTACACTTCTCCACTTTTCCCACCTCTCCCACTTCTCCCACCTCTCCCACCTCTCCCGCTTCTCCACTTCTCCCGCTTCTCCACCTCTCCACTTCTCCCACCTCTCCCGCCTCTCCCGCCTCTCCCGCCTCTCCCGCCTCTCCCGCTTCTCCACTTCTCCCGCCTCTCCACCTCTCCCACCTCTACACTTCTCCACTTCTCCCACCTCTCCACTTCTCCCACCTCTCCCACCTCTCCCACCTCTCCCACCTCTCCCACCTCTCCCACCTCTCCACTTCTCCACCTCTCCCACCTCTCCCACCTCTCCACTTCTCCACCTCTCCCACCTCTCCCGCTTCTCCACCTCTCCCGCCTCTCCACCTCTCCACCTCTCCACCTCTCCACCTCTCCACCTCTCCACCTCTCCACTTCTCCACTTCTCCACCTCTCCACTTCTCCCACCTCTCCCGCCTCTCCACCTCTCCACTTCTCCACCTCTCCCGCCTCTCCCGCCTCTCCCACCTCTCCACTTCTCCACTTCTCCACCTCTCCACTTCTCCCACCTCTCCCGCCTCTCCACCTCTCCACTTCTCCACTTCTCCACTTCTCCACCTCTCCCACCTCTCCCGCCTCTCCCGCCTCTCCCGCTTCTCTCACCTCTCCCGCTTCACCACCTCTCAAACCTCTCCCACCTCTCCCGCCTCTCCACCTCTCCACCTCTCCCGCTACACCACCTCTCAAACCTCTCCCGCCTCTCTCACCTCTCCCGCTACACTACCTCTCAAACCTCTCCCGCCTCTCTCACCTCTCCCGCTACACAACCTCTCAAACCTCTCCCGCCTCTCCCGCCTCTCTCACCTCTCCTGCCTCTGCCGCCTCTCTCACCTCTCCCGCCCTCTCACCTCTCCCGCCTCGCTCACCTCTCCCGCCTCGCTCACCTCTCCCGCCTCTCTCACCTCTCCCGCCTCTCCCGCTTCTCCACCTCTCTCGCCTCTCTCACCTCTCCCGCCTCTCTCACCTCGCTCACCTCTCCCGCCTCGCTCACCTCTCCCGCCTCTCTCACCTCTCCCGCCTCTCTCACCTCTCCCGCCTCGCTCACCTCTCCCGCCTCGCTCACCTCTCCCGCCTCGCTCACCTCTCCCGCCTCGCTCACCTCTCCCGCCTCGCTCACCTCTCCCGCCTCGCTCACCTCTCCCGCCTCGCTCACCTCTCCCGCCTCGCTCACCTCTCCCGCCTCGCTCACCTCTCCCGCCTCGCTCACCTCTCCCGCCTCGCTCACACTCTCTCCCGCCTCGCTCGCCTCTCCCGCCTCGCCGCCTCTCCCGTCTCTCCCGCCTCTCCCGCCTCTCCCGTCTCTCCCGCCTCTCCCGTCTCTCCACCCTCTCACCTCGCTCACCTCTCCCGCCTCTCCCGCTTCTCCACCTCTCGCCTCTCCCGCTTCTCCACCCTCTCACCTCTCTCACCTCTCCCGCCTCTCCCGCCTCTCCCTCTTCTCCACCTCTCCCACCTCTCCCGTCTCTCCCGCCTCTCCCGTCTCTCTCCACCTCTCTCACCTCTCTCACCTCTCCCGTCTCTCCCGCCTCTCCCACCTCTCTCCACCTCTCTCACCTCTCTCACCTCTCCCGCCCTCTCCCTCTTCTCCACCTCTCTCACCTCTCCCGTCTCTCCCGTCTCTCCCGCCTCTCCCGTCTCTCCAACTCTCTCACCTCTCTCACCTCTCCCGTCTCTCCCGTCTCTCCCGTCTCTCCACCTCTCTCACCTCTCTCACCTCTCTCACCTCTCCCGCCTCTCCCGCTTCTCCACCTCTCTCACCTCTCCCGCTTCTCCACCCTCTCACCTCTCCCTCTTCTCCACCTCTCTCACCTCTCTCACCTCTCCCTCTTCTCCACCTCTCTCACCTCTCCCTCTTCTCCACCTCTCCCTCTTCTCCACCTCTCTCACCTCTCCCTCTTCTCCACCTCTCTCACCTCTCCCTCTTCTCCACCTCTCCCTCTTCTCCACCCTCTCACCTCTCCCTCTTCTCCACCTCTCTCACCTACATTTACATTTACATTTAAGTCATTTAGCAGACGCTCTTATCCAGAGCGACTTACAAATTGGTGAATTCACCTTCTGACATCCAGTGGAACAGCCACTTTACAATAGTGCATCTAAATCATTAAGGGGGGGGGGGTGAGAAGGATTACTTATCTTATCCTAGGTATTCCTTGAAGAGGTGGGGTTTCAGGTGTCTCCGGAAGGTGGTGATTGACTCCGCTGTCCTGGCGTCGTGAGGGAGTTTGTTCCACCATTGGGGGCCAGAGCAGCGAACAGTTTTGACTGGGCTGAGCGGGAACTGTACTTCCTCAATGGTAGGGAGGCGAGCAGGCCAGAGGTGGATGAACGCAGTGCCCTTGCTTGGGTGTAGGGCCTGATCAGAGCCTGGAGGTACTGCGGTGCCGTTCCCCTCACAGCTCCGTAGGCAAGCACCATGGTCTTGTAGTGGATGCGAGCTTCAACTGGAAGCCAGTGGAGAGAGCGGAGGAGCGGGGTGACGTGAGAGAACTTGGGAAGGTTGAACACCAGACGGGCTGCGGCGTTCTGGATGAGTTGTAGGGGTTTAATGGCACAGGCAGGGAGCCCAGCCAACAGCGAGTTGCAGTAATCCAGACGGGAGATGACAAGTGCCTGGATTAGGACCTGCGCCGCTTCCTGTGTGAGGCAGGGTCGTACTCTGCGGATGTTGTAGAGCATGAACCTACAGGAACGGGCCACCGCCATGATGTTGGTTGAGAACGACAGGGTGTTGTCCAGGATCACGCCAAGGTTCTTAGCGCTCTGGGAGGAGGACACAATGGAGTTGTCAACCGTGATGGCGAGATCATGGAACGGGCAGTCCTTCCCCGGGAGGAAGAGCAGTTCCGTCTTGCCGAGGTTCAGCTTGAGGTGGTGATCCGTCATCCACACTGATATGTCTGCCAGACATGCAGAGATGCGATTCGCCACCTGGTCATCAGAAGGGGGAAAGGAGAAGATTAATTGTGTGTCGTCTGCATAGCAATGATAGGAGAGACCATGTGAGGTTATGACAGAGCCAAGTGACTTGGTGTATAGCGAGAATAGGAGAGGGCCTAGAACAGAGCCCTGGGGGACACCAGTGGTGAGAGCGCATGGCGAGGAGACAGATTCTCGCCACGCCACCTGGTAGGAGCGACCTGTCAGGTAGGACGCAATCCAAGCGTGGGCCGCGCCGGAGATGCCCAACTCGGAGAGGGTGGAGAGGAGGATCTGATGGTTCACAGTATCGAAGGCAGCCGATAGGTCTAGAAGGATGAGAGCAGAGGAGAGAGAGTTAGCTTTAGCAGTGCGGAGCGCCTCCGTGATACAGAGAAGAGCAGTCTCAGTTGAATGACTAGTCTTGAAACCTGACTGATTTGGATCAAGAAGGTCATTCTGAGAGAGATAGCGGGAGAGCTGGCCAAGGACGGCACGTTCAAGAGTTTTGGAGAGAAAAGAAAGAAGGGATACTGGTCTGTAGTTGTTGACATCGGAGGGATCGAGTGTAGGTTTTTTCAGAAGGGGTGCAACTCTCGCTCTCTTGAAGACGGAAGGGACGTAGCCAGCGGTCAGGGATGAGTTGATGAGCGAGGTGAGGTAAGGGAGAAGGTCCCCGGAAATGGTCTGGAGAAGAGAGGAGGGGATAGGGTCAAGCGGACAGGTTGTTGGGCGGCCGGCCGTCACAAGAAGCGAGATTTCATCTGGAGAGAGAGGGGAGAAAGAGGTCAGAGCACAGGGTAGGGCAGTGTGAGCAGAACCAGCGGTGTCGTTTGACTTAGCAAACGAGGATCGGATGTCGTCGACCTTCTTTTCAAAATGGTTGACGAAGTCATCTGCAGAGAGGGAGGAGGGGGGAGGGGGAGGAGGATTCAGGAGGGAGGAGAAGGTGGCAAAGAGCTTCCTAGGGTTAGAGGCAGATGCTTGGAATTTAGAGTGGTAGAAAGTGGCTTTAGCAGCAGAGACAGAGGAGGAAATTGTAGAGAGGAGGGAGTGAAAGGATGCCAGGTCCGCAGGAGGCGAGTTTTCCTCCATTTCCGCTCGGCTGCCCGGAGCTCTGTTCTGTGAGCTCGCAATGAGTCATCGAGCCACGGAGCGGGAGGGGAGGACCGAGCCGGCCTGGAGGATAGGGGACATAGAGAGTCAAAGGATGCAGAAAGGGAAGAGAGGAGGGTTGAGGAGGCAGACTCAGGAGAAAGGTTGGAGAAGGTATGAGCAGAGGGAAGAGATGATAGGATGGAAGAGGAGAGAGTAGCGGGGGAGAGAGAGCGAAGGTTGGGACGGCGCGATACCATCCGAGTAGGGGCAGTGTGGGAAGTGTTGGATGAGAGCGAGAGGGAAAAGGATACAAGGTAGTGGTTGGAGACTTGGAGGGGAGTTGCAATGAGGTTAGTGGAAGAACAGCATCTAGTAAAGATGAGGTCGAGCGTATTGCCTGCCTTGTGAGTAGGGGGGGAAGGTGAGAGGGTGAGGTCAAAAGAGGAGAGGAGTGGAAAGAAGGAGGCAGAGAGGAATGAGTCAAAGGTAGACGTGGGGAGGTTAAAGTCGCCCAGGACTGTGAGAGGTGAGCCGTCCTCAGGAAAGGAGCTTATCAAGGCATCAAGCTCATTGATGAACTCTCCGAGGGAACCTGGAGGGCGATAAATGATAAGGATGTTAAGCTTGAAAGGGCTGGTAACTGTGACAGCATGGAATTCAAAGGAGGCGATAGATAGATGGGTAAGGGGGAGAGAGAGAATGACCACTTGGGAGAGATGAGGATCCCGGTGCCACCACCCCGCTGACCAGAAGCTCTCGGGGTGTGCGAGAACACGTGGGCGGACGAAGAGAGAGCAGTAGGAGTAGCAGTGTTATCTGTGGTGATCCATGTTTCCGTCAGTGCCAGGAAGTCGAGGGACTGGAGGGAGGCATAGGCTGAGATGAACTCTGCCTTGTTGGCCGCAGATCGGCAGTTCCAGAGGCTACCGGAGACCAGGAACTCCACGTGGGTCGTGCGCGCTGGGACCACCAGATTAGGGTGGCCGCGGCCCACGCGGTGTGGAGCGTTTGTATGGTCTGTGCAGAGAGGAGAGAACAGGGATAGATAGACACATAGTTGACAGGGTACTGAAGAGGCTACGCTAATGCAAAGGAGATTGGAATGACAAGTGGACTACACGTCTCGAATGTTCAGAAAGTTAAGCTTACGTAGCAAGAATCTTATAGACTAAAATGATTGAAATGATACAGTACTGCTGGAGTAGGCTAGCTGGTAGTGGCTGCGATGTAGCTAACCTAGAAAATCGCTCTAGGCTAAACAATTGACTTAGATACAAAGACGGCTATGTAGCTAGCTAGCTACGATCAAACAAAACAAACCGTTGTACTGTAATAGTTACTACAGTGGTGCTATTCGGGGGCTAGCTGGCTAGCTACGTTAAGAGAACGACAATAGCTGGCCAGCTAACCTAGAAAATCGCTCTAGGCTACACAATTGTCTTAGATACAAAGACGGCTATGCAGCTAGCTACCTACGATCAAACAAAACAAACCGTTGTACTGTAATAGTTACTACAGTGCTGCTATTCGGGGGCTAGCTGGCTAGCTACGTTGAGAGACCGACAATAGCTGGCCAGCTAACCTAGAAAATCGCTCTAGACTACACAATTGTCTTAGATACAAAGACGGCTATGTAGCTGGCTAGCTACGATCAAACAAATCAAACCGTTGTACTGTAATGAAGTGAAATGAAAAATGTGATACTACCTGTGGAGCGACGCGGAATGTTGACCGGGTAGTTGGAGTTCAATTCGGTAGAGGTTGGCTAGCTGTTGGCTAGCTAGCTAGCAGCATTTCCTACGTTAAGGACGACAAATAGCTGGCTAGCTAACCTCGGTAAATTAAGATAATCACTCTAAGTCTACACACTCTAAACTGCACAATTATCTTGGATACGAAGACAGCGAAGACAACTATGTAGCTAGCTGACACTACGCTAATCGAGTCGTTCAGTTGAGTGTAATAGTTTCTACAGTGCTAGTGGACAGTGGATGTTAGCTAGCTGCTTAGCTAGCTGCTGGGCAGATACGTTAGGACGACGAAATACGATAATATGCAATTGTCGTTGATACAAAGACGGCTATGTAGCTAGCTAAGAAGAAATTGCTAAGATAAGACAAATCAAACCGTTGTACTATAACGAAATGTAATGAAATGTAATGAAAAGTTATACTACCTGCGGACCGAAGTGTAGATGCGACCGCTCGCTCCAACCGGAACCTCTCCCTCTTCTCCACCTCTCTCACCTCTCCCTCTTCTCCACCTCTCTCACCTCTCCCTCTTCTCCACCTCTCCCTCTTCTCCACCTCTCTCACCTCTCCCGCTTCTCCACCTCTCTCACCTCTCCCGCCTCTCTCACCTCTCCCTCTTCTCCACCTCTCTCACCTCTCTCTCTTCTCCACCTCTCTCACCTCTCCCTCTTCTCCACCTCTCTCACCTCTCCGGCTTCTCCACCTCTCCCGCTTCTCCACCTCTCCCGTCTCTCTCACCTCTCCCTCTTCTCCACCTCTCTCACCTCTCCCTCTTCTCCACCTCTCTCACCTCTCCCTCTTCTCCACCTCTCTCACCTCTCTCACCTCTCCCTCTTCTCCACCTCTCCCTCTTCTCCACCTCTCTCACCTCTCTCACCTCTCCCTCTTCTCCACCTCTCTCACCTCTCTCACCTCTCCCGCCTCTCTCACCTCTCCCGCCTCTCTCACCTCTCCCGCTTCTCCACCTCTCTCACCTCTCCCTCTTCTCCACCTCTCAAACCTCTCCCGCCTCTCCCACCTCTCTCACCTCTCCCTCTTCTCCACCTCTCTCACCTCTCTCACCTCTCCCTCTTCTCCACCTCTCTCACCTCTCCCGCTTCTCCACCTCTCCCGCCTCGCTCACCTCTCCCGCTTCTCCACCTCTCTCACCTCTCCCTCTTCTCCACCTCTCAAACCTCTCCCGCCTCTCCCACCTCTCTCACCTCTCCCTCTTCTCCACCTCTCCCACCTCTCTCACCTCTCCCTCTTCTCCACCTCTCAAACCTCTCCCGCCTCTCCCACCTCTCTCACCTCTCCCTCTTCTCCACCTCTCTCACCTCTCCCGTCTCTCCCGCCTCTCCCACCTCTAAACTTAACCCTACCTTATATACCATATTGCAACCATACTATATTATATACCATACTAAAACAATACTAGATTATATATCATTCTAAAACTATACAAGGTGATATAAAATAACTCTTCCATCTCTTATATCGCTAACCCTAACCCGACCTTATAAAACAAAACTTTTCCACCTCATATACCTCTAAACATAACCCTACCTTATATACCATAACTCTTCCACCTCATATACCTCTATCTCTAATCCTACCTTATAAACCAAAACTTTTCCACCTCATATACCTCTAAACATAACCCTACCTTATATACCATAACTCTTCCACCTCATATACCTCTATCTCTAATCCTACCTTATAAACCATAACTCTTCCACCTCTTATATCTCTAACCCTAACCCTACCTTATATACCACAACTCTTCCACCTCATATAACTCTACCTCTAACCCTACCTTATATACCATAACTCTTCCACCTCTTATATCTCTACGTCTAACCTTACCTTATATACAATAACTCTTACACCTCATATACCTCTATCTCTAATCCTACCTTATATACCATAACTCTTCCACCTCATATATCTCTACCTCTAACCCGACATTATATACCATCACTCTTCCACCTCATATACCTCTAAACATAACCCTACCTTATATACCATAACTCTTCCACCTCATATACCTCTATCTCTAACCCTAACTTATATACCACAACTCTTCCACCTCATATATCTCTACCTCTAACCCTACCTTATATACCATAACTCTTACACCTCATATATCTCTACCTCTAACCCTACCTTATATACAATAACTCTTCCACCTCATATAACTCTACCTCTAACCTTACCTTATATACCATAACTCTTACACCTCATATATCTCTACCTCTAACCCTACCTTATATACCATAACTCTTACACCTCATATACCTCTATCTCTAATCCTACCTTATATACCATAACTCTTCCACCTCATATATCTCTACCTCTAACCCTACCTTATATACCATAACTCTTCCACCTCTTATATCTCTAACCCTAACTCTACCTCATATACCATAACTCTTCCACCTCATATACCTCTATCTCTAATCCTACATTATATACCATCACTTTTCCACCTCATATACCTCTAAACATAACCCTACCTTACATACCACAACTCTTCCACCTCATATCTCTACCTCTAACCCTACCTTATATACCATAACTCTTACACCTCATATATCTCTACGTCTAACCTTACCTTATATACCATAACTCTTACACCTCATATACCTCTATCTCTAATCCTACCTTGTATACCATAACTCTTCCACCTCATATATCTCTACCTCTAACCCGACCTTATATACCATAACTCTTCCACCTCTTATATCTCTAACCCTAACTCTACCTCATATACCATAACTCTTCCACCTCATATACCTCTATCTCTAATCCTACCTTATATACCATAACTTTTCCACCTCATATACCTCTAAACATAACCCTACCTTATATACCATAACTCTTCCACCTCATATACCTCTACCTCTAACCCTACCTTATATAACATAACTCTTACACCTCATATATCTCTACCTCTACCCCTACCTTATATACCATAACTCTTCCACCTCATATAACTCTACCTCTAACCCTACCTTATATACCATAACTCTTACACCTCATATATCTCTACCTCTAACCCTACCTTATATACCATAACTCTTACACCTCATATACCTCTATCTCTAATCCTACCTTATATACCATAACTCTTCCACCTCATATATCTCTACCTCTAACCCTACCTTATATACCATAACTCTTCCACCTCTTATATCTCTAACCCTAACTCTACCTCATATACCATAACTCTTCCACCTCATATACCTCTATCTCTAATCCTACATTATATACCATAACTTTTCCACCTCATATACCTCTAAACATAACCCTACCTTACATACCACAACTCTTCCACCTCATATCTCTACCTCTAACCCTACCTTATATACCATAACTCTTACACCTCATATATCTCTACGTCTAACCTTACCTTATATACCATAACTCTTACACCTCATATACCTCTATCTCTAATCCTACCTTGTATACCATAACTCTTCCACCTCATATATCTCTACCTCTAACCCGACCTTATATACCATAACTCTTCCACCTCTTATATCTCTAACCCTAACTCTACCTCATATACCATAACTCTTCCACCTCATATACCTCTATCTCTAATCCTACCTTATATACCATAACTTTTCCACCTCATATACCTCTAAACATAACCCTACCTTATATACCATAACTCTTCCACCTCATATACCTCTACCTCTAACCCTACCTTATATAACATAACTCTTACACCTCATATATCTCTACCTCTACCCCTACCTTATATACCATAACTCTTCCACCTCATATAACTCTACCTCTAACCCTACCTTATATACCATAACTCTTACACCTCATATATCTCTACCTCTAACCCTACCTTATATACCATAACTCTTACACCTCATATACCTCTATCTCTAATCCTACCTTATATACCATAACTCTTCCACCTCATATATCTCTACCTCTAACCCTACCTTATATACCATAACTCTTCCACCTCTTATATCTCTAACCCTAACTCTACCTCATATACCATAACTCTTCCACCTCATATACCTCTATCTCTAATCCTACATTATATACCATAACTTTTCCACCTCATATACCTCTAAACATAACCCTACCTTATATACCATAACTCTTCCACCTCATATACCTCTATCTCTAACCCTACCTTATATACCACAACTCTTCCACCTCATATATCTCTACCTCTAACCCTACCTTATATACCATAACTCTTCCACCTCTTATATCTCTAACCCTAACCCTACCTTATATACCACAACTCTTCCACCTCATATATCTCTACCTCTAACCCTACCTTATATACCATAACTCTTACACCTCATATATCTCTACCTCTAACCCTACCTTATATACCATAACTCTTCCACCTCTTATATCTCTAACCCTAACCCTACCTCATATACCATAACTCTTCCACCTCATATACCTCTATCTCTAACCCTACATTATATACCATAACTTGTCCACCTCTTATATCTCTAACCCTAACCCTAACTTATATACAATAACTCTTCCACCTCATATATCTCTATAAATAACCCTACCTTACATACCATAACTCTTCCACCTCTTATACCTCTAACCCTAACCCTACCTTATATACCATAACTATTCCACCTCATATCTCTAACCCTAACCCTACATTATATACCATAACTCTTCCACTTCTTATATCTCTAACCCTAACCCTACCTTATATATCATAACTCTTCCACCTCTTATATCTCTAACCCTAACCCTACATTATATACCATAACTCTTCCACTTCTTATATCTCTAACCCTAACCCTACCTTATATATCATAACTCTTCCACCTCTTATATCTCTAACCCTAACCCTACCTTATATACCATAACTCTTCCACCTCATATACCTCTACCTCTAACCCTACCTTATATACCATAACTCTTCCACCTCTTATATCTCTAACCCTAACCCTACCTTATAAACCATAACTCTTCCACCTCATATACCTCTAACCCTACCTTATATACCACAACTCTTCCACCTCTTATATCTCTAACCCTAACCCTACCTTATATATCATAACTCTTCCACCTCTTATATCTCTAACCCTAACCCTACCTTATATACCATAACTCTTCCACCTCT
>NC_088224.1:1876234-1881234 GCF_036934945.1 Oncorhynchus masou masou
CATACAAGTTCTTTACTTCTTCCCCCTTCCACTTGCCTCTTTTCACTCAAATTATACATTTTTTAAACATTTAATCGAAACATTTGTTTTTTAATCAATTATTTTAAATTTAACCACAATATTTGTTGTATTATTTTTTCTGTCCTTTCAGATTAAACTGAAATTGCAACCGACTTTCTATGGCTTGTTCAAAAAAATAATGATATTTTGGAGATCGGAATTAGCCTTTCCTGCACAGGGGTTCACAACATTCCGCTGAAAAGGCAGCGTGCGAAATTCAAAAATACTTTTTTGAAATATGTAACTTTCATGCATCAACAAGTCCAATACAGCAAATGAAAGATAAACATTCTGTTAATCTACCCATCGTATCCGATTTCAAAAATGCCTTACAGCGAAAGCACAACATATGATTATGTTACGTCAGAGCCATGTCAAAAAAAACACACAGCCATTTTTCCAGCCAAAGATAGGAAAAATAAAAAGCAGAAATATAGATGAAATTAATCACTAACTATTACGCACGCCTCTATGAAGAGGGAACGCAACACCCTGCTACAACTCTCCGTGAAGTGAAAAAGGTATGGACTGTAGGTGCAAGAAAGAATGACAACAGGCAGAATGTGGTACCGTTTACCAGGACTTTATTCCTTCACACGGTAATATGGGGAAAAGGGGCTGGACGGAACCAAAGCAAAGAAAGTAAATCTCAAAGCCCCCCCTCTCCTATCTTACCTGCCTACCCACTACTTACCTAATTTAGCACCACCTGGTGCACTAACCAAAATACAAGGGGGTGGTCCGCCCAGGTCTTACCTAGTGTGCCTAGACAGAGAATATGCTACGGGTATTTGTATGCCCGCGGGCCTCTTGCCTAAACACTCCCTAGGTGCCTTCCCCTTCCCCCCTGGGAACAAATGAAACAGAATATTAAACAATTTTCGCAAATAAACTAAGAAACAAAGGATGTCAAATAAGCTCTATCTGAGCAACAAACTCACTAAACATAACAACTCTCAGCAATGAATTCCCAGCAAAATCTCTAGCAAAATCTCTAGCAAAATATCTGCAATGACCTCCCAGCAAATCTCTCTTCCAGCAAAATTCCTCTCCTACTGCACAGAACACTGGCTTTTATATAGCTTCTGGTATAGGTAATTAGAGACAGCTGCGTCTTGACGAGGGGGCGGGGTCAGCTCTCCAATTAGCCCTGGAGTCGACCAATCAGCTGCTTGATGGATTTCAGGAAGCCATTTCCTGAAATAAACACATGCAAACATACAAACTACAACACATAAACAGGGGAACGTAACACTAACCTTTGATGATCTTCATCAGATGACACTCATAGGACATCATGTTACACAATATATGTATGTTTTGTTCGATAATGTGCATATTTATATCCAAAAATCTCAGTTTACATTGGCGCCTTAAATTCAGTAATGTTTTGATTCCAAAACATCTGGTGATTTTGAAGAAAATACTCATAATAAACATTGATAAAAGATACAAGTGTTATTCACAGAATTAAAGATGGACTTCTCCTTAATTAATGCAACTGCTGTGTCATATTTAAAAAAAAAAAAACTTTACGGAAAAAGCATAATCTGAGAACGGCGCTCAGAACCCAAAACAGCCAGAGGAATATCCGTCATTTTGGATTCAACAAAGTTAGAAACAACACCATAAATATTCACTTACCTTTGATGATCATCATCAGAAGGCACTCCCAGGAATCCCAGTTCGACAAAAAATGACTGATTTGTTCCATAAAGTTTGATCATTTATGTCCAAATAGCCACTTGTTGTTAGCGTGTTCAGCCCAGTAATCCATCTTCATGAGGCGCAGGCACTTCATCCAGACAAAAACTTGAAAAGTTCCGGTACAGTCCTTTAGAAACATGTCAAACGATGTATGGAATCAATCTTTAGGATGTTTTTAACATAAAACATCAATAATGTTCCAACCTGAGAATTTCTTCATCTTCAGAAAAGCACTGGAAAGTGAGGTAACTCTGTCGGGAGCGCACGTCATGAGACCAAGGCTCTCTTCCAGACCACTGACTCAAACAGGTCTCATGAGCCCCTCCTTAATAGTAGAAAGTTTCTAAAGACGGTTGACATCTAGTGGAAGCCGTAGGACGTGCAACTTTATCCATATCTCAATGTGTATTCGGTAGCTTTGAAAAACTACAAACCTCAGATGTCCCACGTCCTGGTTGGATTTTTCTCCGGTTTTCACTTGCCATGGGTTCTGATATACTCACAGTCATCATTCAAACAGTTTTAGAAATGTCAGAGTGTTTTCTACTCAATACTAATAATAATATGCATATATTAGCATCTGGGACAGAGTAGGAGGCTGTTCACTCTGGGCACGATATTCATCCAAAAGTGAAAATGCTGCCCACTATCCCAAAAATGTTAAGGAGAAAAGGCTTTTCTTGAACATGGGGTGAGACATTCCTACCAATTTACTAGAGAACCAGTTTGGATTTAAGTATAACTTTTGAATGACTGATGCCTTTGGAGAGATGTCTAATGCTTTAACATTTAATAATTTCTGCCCTCCAAATTCATATTCGTTATATAAATAGGCCCTTTTAATTTTGTCTGGCTTCCGTTCCAAACAACATTTAATATGTATTTTTTTACATTTAATTTATAAAGCAGGTCACTAGGTGGTATACACCTATGTGTAGGCAAAACCATAAGCAAATAGGTAAACTGTGATATGACTAAAGAGTTAATCAGGGTGATTTTTACACAAATAGACAGGTATTTTCCTTTCCATGGTATCAAGATCATATCATTGTTGGATCAAAGTTAAACAGCTAACATTCAATGGCAATAATAAATAGATATACCGATAGTGGACAACCTTGTTTTACTCCTCGATAGTTTACAACTTTCTGAGATGTAGCCATTATTTACTATTTTACACCTAGGGTTAATATACATAACTTTAACCCATTTTATAAGAGATTCCCCAAAATTGAAATATTCTAGCCATTTAATTAACTCCAATCATACTTCATCAAAAGCCTTTTCAAAATCAGCTATGAAAACCAGGCCTGGTGTCCCCGATATTTCATAGTGTTCTATTGTTTCCAGTACTTTGTCTTATATTATCTCCAATGTATCATCCATGTAAAAAACCTGCATGATGAGGATGAATAATACAATTAGCTTTGGTTATTGGAGACTGAAACAAAAACATTTTCTTAAAGTACTTTACTTTCAAAATATAATCTGGTGAATCATGTGTGACTCCATCATTTGTAACACATTTCAATAGATTGTTTTGGTAGCATTTTAATATTAAAGATTGAAAAAGAATTTGGTGCATTTTCCCCCATATTCCATCCAGTTGGCTTTATTTTTATAATATATTACACTGGATCTTTCTGTAATAAGTTCCTCCATTTCTTTTTGTTTTTCCTCTAACTTATTCTGTGCCTCTGTGGTACAGTTTTTTTGCTGTCTAACTGTACTGTTAGTCCTTCAATTTCCTTTGTTAATATGGACTCTTTTGATCTAAATTGCTTTTGTTTTATAGATGAGTACTGAATTGCATGGCCTCTAAAGGCACATTTAAAAGTGTCTCATACAATAAGGATCTGCTATGTTATGTCTGAGGAAGTCAGTTATAAATTCTTCTGTCCTAGTTCTAAACAATTTATCATCTTGAAGGCTTTGATTAAATTTCCAATATCCTCGTTGTTCTGTAAGAGTAATATATATATATGGCTGATGATGATCTGACCGCATTCTGTCCCCTATCAACACTTTTAAACCTTTGGTGCCAGAGAGAATGGCATACGAAAGTAATCAAGATGACGAGCTTGATTAAGCCTCCTCCATGTATATCTCACTAGGTCAGGATATTAAACCTCCTCCATGTATATCTCACTAGGTCAATATATTAAATCTCCTCCATGTATATCTCACTAGGTCAGGATATTAAACCTCCTCCATGTATATCTCACTAGGTCAGGATATTAAATCTCCTCCATGTATATCTCACTAGGTCAGGATATTAAACCTCCTCCATGTATATCTCACCAGGGTATTAAACCTCCATATATCCACTAATTCCAATATATCCATGACATTCATGATTTCCTTAAGTGCCTGAGGGTGATAGTTTGTAGTGTGATTTCCTTTCCGGTCCATAGAGGTATTTAAGACCGTATTAAAATCTCCTACCATAATAATAGAGTCTAGTGTTGCTTGTTGAGTTGATAAATTCTTAAGTTTCAAAGAAGCTTTGATCATCATTCTTCGGACCGTATAGGTTAATAAGCCATATCTGCTTATTGTCCAATAACATTTAAAATGATTCATCTACCTTGATAATCTGTTTGGACAATTTGCACATTTGAATCAAAATTACTGTTAATTAAAACCATCACCCCTTTTGAATTTCTTTGCCCATGGAAGAAATATATACACAGCCACCACAATCCTTTTCCCACAAACCTTCATCTAAAACTGTTGAATGAGTTTCCTGAAGACAATAGATATTATATTCCTTCTCTTATACCAGGTAAATACTGATCGTCTTTTCCTATTATCTGCTAAACATTACAATTAGAACTGGCTATACTTATTTCACCACTTACCATAATGAGGCACAGGTTTCAATTATTTTTATCAAAATACATGTTTGTAAATGTACCATTAAAAAGTAACATGATGGTTGAGTGTCTATATAGCTGTACCATGATCTTTGCCTTTCTACTAAGTAAACCTCCAATTGGTCCCCACTACTCCGCCCGCTAAAAGCCCTCCTCATCCTGAGTTGTGTTGTCTACCCCAATGCCGGCAGACCCCCCCCCCGACCCACCGTATCCCATGGCCCTGAACTGACTGGGATCCATCCTTTGAAAAGAGCACACAGTGCCATTTACACAACAGAAGTAGATCAACCGCCAAATGCATTTCCATCGTCCTCACTTCGATTTGTATTATATAAAGCTATTAAAATATATATA
>NC_088224.1:1886234-1943958 GCF_036934945.1 Oncorhynchus masou masou
CCCTCCATCCTCTCCTCCCTCCCTCCCTCCCTCCCTCCCTCCCTCCCTCCCTCCCTCCCTCCCTCCCTCCCTCCCTCCCTCCCTCCCTCCCTCCCTCCCTCCATCCTCTCCTCTCTTCCTCCCTCTCTCCGGTACCCACCGGTACCCTCCATCCTCTCCTCTCTTCCTCCCTCCCTCCCTCCGGTACCCTCCATCCTCTCCTCTCTTCCTTCCTCCCTCCCTCCGGTACCCTCCCTCCCTCCCTCCTCTCCTCTCTTCCTCGCTCTCTCCTGTATCCTCCCCCTCTCCTCCATCTCATCTCCCGTATGCCTGCCATAAAGTGTCACATTACTGTTGGACATATGAATTCCTTGGCATTTCAATGTCTCGCTGAAGGACCGTTGGTTTGCTGGGAAGAAAACACACTGTAGCCAGGTAGTGCCTGGCTTAAATATATATATACACACACTCACACACACACACACACACACACACACACATGTACAGATATACACACATACACACAAACATGATCAAAGGAGGTTGGTTCATGTGGGTTGGTTCAGGGAGGTTGGTTCAGGGAGGTTGGTTCAGGGAGGTTGGTTCAGGGAGGTTGGTTCAGGGAGGTTGGTTACGTGTGCTAGGTGTGGGTGTTATCGTGACCAATGAACTGAGATAAGGTGGGGCTTTACCTAGCAGAGACTTGTAGATGACCTGGAGCCAGTGGGTTTGTAGTGAGGGCCAGCCGACGAGAGCATACAGTTCGCAGTGGTGGGAAGTATATGGGGATTTGGTGACAACTTGAATTATATAAACATGATACCTAGCTTAATTTAAGAAACTTAATACCCACTTCAACTAAATACAAAGGGATGTTATTTTGGGGTTAAATTCATATTTTTTTGCAGGTGACTCGGCAGATTGAGAGCTTCCTTTCCGTAGTTTATTTTCTACAGTTGTTCTGTCATGGTATTGACCACAAAACCATATTCCTCTCCTGTTTAAAAAGCACATTTCTCCTGGCTTTAGCTTTCTGCTTTTTAAGGACATATTTTTAAACATTTCATTTTTGGCTGTTCAAGGGGAGAAGGCCTTGACCGCGAGCCACTTAAAAGTGAGCACACCTTTGTGTGAGATTTTAATGAACCCCTGCCTTGTACCAATTAGTTAACAATTACACATATGTGCATGCACGCACACACATACACACACACAGACACACACACATACACAGACAGCTGATTCCACCACCAATGTATCCAAATTAAAAGAGAGGCTGGTACTGTATCCTCCTCTCCTCTCCTCTCCTCCACCTCAACCTTCCTCCTCTCCTCTCCTCCACCTCAACCTTCCTCCTCTCCTCCCCTCTCCTCTCCTCAACCTTCCTCCTCTCCTCCCCTCTCCTCTCCATCCACCTCAATCTTCCACCTCTCCTCTCCTCTCCTCCACCTCAACCTTCCTCCTCTTCTCTCCTCCCCTCCACCTCAACCTTCCTCCTCTCCTCTCCTCTCCTCCCCTCCACCTCAACCTTCCTCCTCTCCTCCCCTCTCCTCTCCTCAACCTTCCTCCTCTCCTCCCCTCTCCTCTCCTCCACCTCAACCTTCCACCTCTCCTCCATCTCAACCTTCCTTCTCTTCTCTCCTCTCCTCCTCCTCTCCTCCTTCTCCTCTCCTCTCCTCTCCTCCACCTCTCCCTTTCTCCAGACACACCTCCCCTAATCCCCCTTCACACCAGAACCCTACTGAAATACCAGAACCCTTCCATCCCTTTCTCCTTCCAAACCCCCTTACATACATATCTCTCCCCCCTCCTCCATCTCCCCCTTCCTCCTCTATCTCTTCTTCCTCTCCCACCATCTCCTCTACCCATCCCTCCTCTCCATCTCCCTACTCTCCCCCTCCTCCTCTGTCTGTCCCTCCTCTCCCCCTCCCCTCTATCTCTCCCTCCTCTCCCACCCCCTCCTCTGTATGTGCCCTATGTCACGTAGAGTAGGCCAGAAGGCTAAACTGGATAACCTAACCTCTATCAAAATAAAAAGATGGCGGAACCGCAAAAGTTCTTCTGTGCAAAGGTGTTTATTTACAAGTGATTCCGGAACAAAAAACAACAGTACTGCCATCAACGTCTACCTTATGGGACAGCTTAAAAACAATGCTGCCCCATCCACAGCTCAATCCAAACTGCCTTTCCATGACTGAAAGAGAGGCTTCTTTTGTAGGGCTAGCCCCTCCCTCAGAACAATTAACCCTAATTAATTAATCAATTAACAATACAAACCTACATTTTCCATGAACTAAACATACTAAAGGATATACATTGCAACACGGTTTTAAACAATATCACAACATAACATTTACAACATTACATCACTACTGACAATATATTTCAATATGCCCATATGCATTAATGAGCCATTTGGGACAGGCACTATAAAGCCAACCCAATTCCCTTAGCTCGGGTCCTTTTCCAGCATACCCGGAAGCTACAGAGATGGAGGGAGAGGAACAGAACAAACAAACAATGCGCTCATCCACAACATTGATAAGTATAATAATTATTGTATCTCTCAAATATGAACATTGACAAGTGTGAAATGCATGCACCAAGACAGAAGTTAATTTGTGTGTCGACCCACAATGTTAACTTATCTTATAATGGCGCAGGGAGGAGTGATGAATATGTGTGTGCGTTAAAGAACCAAATGCTGCCCGCGGCCAGTGACGGACTTCTACGTCACACCCTCCAAGCTCATCACTAAACTAAGGATCCTGGGGTTGAATGCTTCCCTCTGCAACTGGATCCTGGACTTCCTGACGGGCCGCCCCCAGGTGGTAGGGGTAGGTAGCAAAACATCTGCCATGCTGATCCACAGGTGCCCCTCAGGGGTGTGTGCTTAGTTCCTTCCTGTACTCCCTGTTCAACCACGACTTTGTGGACAGTGCACAACTCCAACACCGTCATTAAGTTTGCCAACGACATGACAGTTTGTAGGCCTGATCACCGACGATGATGAGACAGCCAACAGGTAGGTCAGAGACCTGACAGGACAACAACCTCTCCGTCAACGTGAGCAAGACAAAGCAGCTGATTGTGGAATGCAGGAAAATGAGAGCTGACCAATCACCTATTCACATCGACGGAATTGTAGTGGAGAAGGTTGAGACGTTCCATGATGTCCACGTCACTAAGGACACATCAACACAGTCCTGAGTAGATCACGACAACGCCTATTCACCCTCAGTGGGCTGCACTGTACTCTACTGTATAATACTGTACTCTACTGTCCTGTTCTGTACTATACTGTACTATACTCTACTCTACTCTACTGTATAATACTGTACTCTAATGTATTGTACTGCACTGTACTCTACTGTCCTGTTCTGTACTGTACTATACTATACTGTCCTGTTCTGTACTATACTGTACTATACTGTACTGTACTGTACTATACTGTACTATACTCTACTCTACTCTACTCTACTGTGCTATACTATACTCTACTGTATTCTACTGCACTCTACTCTACTCTACTGTACTCTACTCTACTCTACTCTACTGTGCTATACTATACTCTACTGTATTCTACTGCACTCTACTCTACTCTACTGTACTATACTGTTCTGTACTGTACTATACTATACTGTCCTGTTCTGTACTATACTGTACTCTACTCTACTCTACTCTACTCTACTCTACTCTACTGTGCTATACTGTACTCTGTACTATACTGTACTATACTCTACTGTATTCTACTGCACTCTACTGTATTCTACTGTACTCTACTCTACTGTATTCTACTGTACTCTACTCTACTGTATTCTACTGTACTCTACTCTACTCTACTGTATTCTAATGTACTCTACTCTACTGTGCTATACTGTACTATACTATACTCTACTCTACTGTATTATACTATACTGTATTGTACTGCGCTGTACTGTGCTTTACTGTACCATACTGTACTTTACTGTATTCTACTGTACAATACTATACTATGCTGTACTGTACTGTACTGTACTATACTCTACTATACTATACTCTATTGTGCTCTACTGTACCCTACTATACTCTACTCTACTGTACAATACTGTACTATACTATACTATACTATACTATACTGTACTATACTGTACTATAAGGTGAATTCACCAATTTGTAAGTCGCTCTGGATAAGAGCGTCTGCCAAATGACTTAAATGTAAATGTAATGTACTCTACTGTACTCTACTCTACTCTTCTGTACTGTACTGTTCTCTACTCACTGTGCCCTTTACTCACTTTAATATATATATATATATATATATATATATATATATATATATATATATATATATATATTAATATAATATAAGAATAGATTATATTTTCTACACACTAACACCTATTCACAAATAAATGTCTCCAACATGAAATCTAAGTGTGACGTAGAAGTCCGTCACTGGCCGCGGGCAGAATTTGGTTCTTTAACGCACACACATATTCATCACTCCTCCCTGCGCCATTATAAGATAAGTTAACATTGTGGGTCGACACACAAATTAACTTCTGTCTTCTGTCTACAGTATAGTACAGTATAGTACAGTATAGTACAGTATAGTACAGTATAGTACAGTACAGAACAGGACAGTATAGTACAGTACAGTACAGAACAGGACAGTAGAGTACAGTGCAGTACAATACATTAGAGTACAGTATTATACAGTAGAGTAGAGTATAGTACAGTATAGTACAGTACAGTAGAGTAGAGTATAGTACAGTACAGTACACTACAGCCCACTTAGGGGGAATAGGCGTTGTCGTGATCTACTCAGGACGGTGTTGATGTGTCCTTAGTGACGTGGACATCATGGAACGTCTCAACCTTCTCCACTACAATTCAGTCGATGTGAATAGGTGATTGGTCAGCTCTCATTTTCCTGCATTCCACAATCAGCTGCTTTGTCTTGCTCACGTTGACGGAGAGGTTGTTGTCCTGTCAGGTCTCTGACCTACCTGTTGGCTGTCTCATCATCGTCGGTGATCAGGCCCTCAAACTCTCATGTCGTTGGCAAACTTAATGACGGTGTTGGAGTTGTGTACTGTCCACAAAGTCGTGGTTGAACAGGGAGTACAGGAAGGAACTAAGCACACACCCCTGAGGGGCACCTGTGGATCAGCATGGCAGATGTTTTGCTACCTACCCCTACCACCTGGGGGCGGCCCGTCAGGAAGTCCAGGATCCAGTTGCAGAGGGAAGCATTCAACCCCAGGATCCTTAGTTTAGTGATGAGCTTGGAGGGTGTGACGTAGAAGTCCGTCACTGGCCGCGGGCAGCATTTGGTTCTTTAACGCACACACATATTCATCACTCCTCCCTGCGCCATTATAAGATAAGTTAACAATGTGGGTCGACACACAAATTAACTTCTGTCTTGGTGCATGCATTTCACACTTGTCAATGTTCATATTTGAGAGATACAATAATTATTATACTTATCAATGTTGTGGATGAGCGCATTGTTTGTTTGTTCTGTTCCTCTCTCTCCATCTCTGTAGCTTCCGGGTATGCTGGAAAAGGACCCGAGCTAAGGGAATTGGGTTGGCTTTATAGTGCCTGTCCCAAATGGCTCATTAATGCATATGGGCATATTGAAATATATTGTCAGTAGTGATGTAATGTTGTAAATGTTATGTTGTGATATTGTTTAAAACTGTGTTGCAATGTATATCCTTTAGTATGTTTAGTTCATGGAAAATGTAGGTTTGTATTGTTAATTGATTAATTAATTAGGGTTAATTGTTCTGAGGGGAGGGGCTAGCCCTACAAAAGGAGCCTCTCTTTCAGTCATGAAGAGGCAGTTTGGATTGAGCTGTGGATGGGGCAGCATTGTTTTTAAGCTGTCCCATAAGGTAGACGTTGATGGCAGTACTGTTGTTTTTGTTCCGGAATCACTTGTAAATAAACACCTTTGCACAGAAGAACTTTTGCGGTTCCGCCATCTTTTTTATTTTGATAGAGGTTAGGTTATCCAGTTTAGCCTTCTGGCCTACTCTACGTGACACTAAGGTGGCACATCTATGGTGGCACATCTATGCTGGTACATCTATGGTGGTACATCTATGGTGGTACATCTATGGTGGTACATCTATGGTGCTACATCTATGGTGGCATATCTATGGTGGCATATCTATGGTGGCACATTTATTGTGGTACATTTGTGGTGGCTCACAGGTTAAGAGCTTTTTAAATTTTTAACCAGAAACAATTAGCTCGCTGCTCAGTTATCAAACATTAAAACTGCACAGATATGGAAAGAGAGAGATTAAAAGAGGTTGAATAAAATCAAATCCTTTCAGTGAATAACTAGAGAGAGATAGTGACGGTGTGACAGAACAAGAGCAAGACGAGAGAGAGACGAGGACAAATGGCGCCTATGTTACAGACGTAATTGTTTTTTTGGGGTGCAGGGGGCAGGGGGCAGGGGGCAGGGTGCAGGGTGCAGGGTGTAGGGAGCAGGGTGCAGGGTGCAGGATGTAGGGTGTAGGGTGCAGGGTGCAGGGGGCAGGGTGCAGGGGGCAGGGGGCAGGGAGCAGTGTGCAGGGGGCAGGGGGCAGGGTGCAGGGTGCAGGGTGCAGGGATAGGAGAGGATCTGGTCAAGGAGGCAGCGGACTGTGCAGGGTGCAGGGTGCAGGGTGTAGGGTGTAGGGAGCAGGGGGCAGGGTGCAGGGATAGGAGAGGATCTGGTCAAGGAGGCAGCGGACTGTGCAGGGTGCAGGGTGCAGGGGGCAGGGTGCAGGGTGCAGGGTGCAGGGATAGGAGAGGATCTGGTCAAGGAGGCAGCGGACTGTGCAGGGGGCAGGGTGCAGGGGGCAGGGTGCAGGGTGCAGGGTGCAGGGTGCAGGGATAGGAGAGGATCTGGTCAAGGAGGCAGCGGACTGTGCAGGGTGCAGGGTGCAGGGGGCAGGGTGCAGGGATAGGAGAGGATCTGGTCAAGGAGGCAGCGGACTGTGCAGGGGGCAGGGTGCAGGGTGCAGGGTGCAGGGGGCAGGGTGCAGGGATAGGAGAGGATCTGGTCAAGGAGGCAGCGGACTGTGCAGGGTGCAGGGTGCAGGGGGCAGGGTGCAGGGATAGGAGAGGATCTGGTCAAGGAGGCAGCGGACTGTGCAGGGGGCAGGGTGCAGGGGGCAGGGTGCAGGGGGCAGGGTGCAGGGTGCAGGGTGCAGGGTGCAGGGGGCAGGGTGCAGGGTGCAGGGATAGGAGAGGATCTGGTCAAGGAGGCAGCGGACTGTGCAGGGGGCAGGGTGCAGGGTGCAGGGTGCAGGGGGCAGGGTGCAGGGTGCAGGGTGCAGGGGGCAGGGTGCAGGGTGCAGGGGGCAGGGTGCAGGGATAGGAGAGGATCTGGTCAAGGAGGCAGCGGACTGTGCAGGGTGCAGGGTTTAGGGTGCAGGGTGCAGGGTGCAGGGTTTAGGGTGCAGGGTGTAGGGTGTAGGGTGCAGGGTGCAGGGTTTAGGGTGCAGGGTTTAGGGAGCAGGGTGCAGGGGGCAGGGTGCAGGGTGCAGGGATAGGAGAGGATCTGGTCAAGGAGGCAGCAGACTGTGACATTTTCATTCTTGCAAAGTCCTCCTCTGGTTTTATCGTGCAGAATGTATTTGAGTCCCAAATGGCACCCCATTCCCTATATAGTGCACTACTTTTGACAGCCAGGACACCCGTGATACAAGTCAGGATTCGACATCCGTTCGTGTCTGAGCACATCAGGAGATGACGTGGAAACCGGCATAAACGTGTGATGTAAGGATAGTGTTGACGTGTGATGTATGGATAGTGTTGACGTGTGATGTACGGATAGTGTTGACGTGTGATGTAAGGATAGTGTTGACGTGTGATGTAAGGATAGTGTTGACGTGTGATGTAAGGATAGTGTTGACGTGTGATGTAAGGATAGTGTTGACGTGTGATGTAAGGATAGTGTTGACGTGTGATGTATGGATAGTGTTGACGTGTGATGTAAGGATAGTGTTGACGTGTGATGTATGGATAGTGTTGACGTGTGATGTATGGATAGTGTTGACGTGTGATGTATGGATAGTGTTGACGTGTGATGTATGGATAGTGTTGACGTGTGATGTAAGGATAGTGTTGACGTGTGATGTAAGGATAGTGTTGACGTGTGATGTATGGATAGTGTTGACGTGTGATGTAAGGATAGTGTTGACGTGTGATGTATGGATAGTGTTGACGTGTGATGTAAGGATAGTGTTGACGTGTGATGTAAGGATAGTGTTGACGTGTGATGTAAGGATAGTGTTGACGTGTGATGTATGGATAGTGTTGACGTGTGATGTAAGGATAGTGTTGACGTGTGATGTATGGATAGTGTTGACGTGTGATGTATGGATAGTGTTGACGTGTGATGTAAGGATAGTGTTGACGTGTGATGTAAGGATAGTGTTGACGTGTGATGTATGGATAGTGTTGACGTGTTATGTATGGATAGTGTTGACGTGTGATGTATGGATAGTGTTGACGTGTGATGTATGGATAGTGTTGACGTGTGATGTATGGATAGTGTTGACGTGTGATGTAAGGATAGTGTTGACGTGTGATGTATGGATAGTGTTGACGTGTGATGTATGGATAGTGTTGACGTGTGATGTATGGATAGTGTTGACGTGTGATGTATGGATAGTGTTGACGTGTGATGTAAGGATAGTGTTGACGTGTGATGTATGGATAGTGTTGACGTGTGATGTACGGATAGTGTTGACGTGTGATGTAAGGATAGTGTTGACATGTGATGTATGGATAGTGTTGACGTGTGATGTACGGATAGTGTTGACGTGTGATGTACGGTTATCATATTAAAGTCCAGTGTTCCTCATCATATTAATGTCCAGTGTTCCTCATCATATTAATGTCCAGTGTTCCTCATCATATTAATGTCCAGTGTTCCTCATCATATTAATGTCCAGTGTTCCTCATCATATTAATGTCCAGTGTTCCTCATCATATTAATGTCCAGTGTTCCTCATCATATTAATGTCCAGTGTTCCTCATCATATTAATATCCAGTGATCCTCATCATATTAATATCCAGTGTTCCTCATCATATTAATGTCCAGTGATCCTCATCATATTAATGTCCAGTGTTCCTCATCATATTAATGTCCAGTGTTCCTCATCATATTAATGTCCAGTGATCCTCATCATATTAATGTCCAGTGATCCTCATCATATTAATGTCCAGTGTTCCTCATCATATTAATGTCCAGTGTTCCTCATCATATTAATATCCAGTGTTCCTCATCATATTAATGTCCAGTGATCCTCATCATATTAATGTCCAGTGATCCTCATCATATTAATGTCCAGTGTTCCTCATCATATTAATGTCCAGAGTTCCTCATCATATTAATGTCCAGTGTTCCTCATCATTCTCATCGTATTAGTGTCCAGTGTTCCTCATCATATTAATGTCCAGTGTTCCTCATCATTCTCATCGTATTAGTGTCCAGTGTTCCTCATCATATTAATGTCCAGTGATCCTCATCATATTAATGTCCAGTGTTCCTCATCATTCTCATCGTATTAGTGTCCAGTGTTCCTCATCATATTAATGTCCAGTGTTCCTCATCATATTAATGTCCAGTGTTCCTCATCATTCTCATCGTATTAGTGTCCAGTGATCCTCATCATATTATTGTCCAGTGATCCTCATCATATTAATGTCCAGTGTTCCTCATCATTCTCATCGTATTAGTGTCCAGTGATCCTCATCATATTAATGTCCAGTGTTCCTCATCATATTAATGTCCAGTGTTCCTCATCATATTAATGTCCAGTGATCCTCATCATATTAATGTCCAGTGTTCCTCATCATATTAGTGTCCAGTGTTCCTCATCAAATTAATGTCCAGTGTTCCTCATCATATTAGTGTCCAGTGTTCCTCATCATATTAATGTCCAGTGTTCCTCATCATATTAATGTCCAGTGTTCCTCATCATATTAATGTCCAGTGTTCCTCATCATATTAATGTCCAGTGTTCCTCATCATATTAATGTCCAGTGTTCCTCATCATATTAATATCCAGTGTTCCTCATCATATTAATGTCCAGTGTTCCTCATCATTCTCATCATATTAATATCCAGTGTTCCTCATCATATTAATGTCCAGTGTTCCTCATCATATTAATGTCCAGTGTTCCTCATCATATTAATGTCCAGTGTTCCTCATCATATTAATGTCCAGTGTTCTTCATCATTCTCATCATATTAATATCCAGTGTTCCTCATCATATTAATATCCAGTGTTCCTCATCATATTAATGTCCAGTGATCCTCATCATATTAATGTCCAGTGTTCCTCATCATATTAGTGTCCAGTGTTCCTCATCATTCTCATCATATTAATGTCCAGTGTTCCTCATCATATTAATGTCCAGTGTTCCTCATCATATTAATATACTTTGTTCCTCATCATATTAATGTCCAGTGTTCCTCATCATATTAATGTCCAGTGTTCCTCATCATATTAATGTCCAGTGTTCCTCATCATATTAATGTCCAGTGTTCCTCATCATATTAATATCCAGTGATCCTCATCATATTAATGTCCAGTGTTCCTCATCATTCTCATCATATTAATGTCCAGTGTTCCTCATCATATTAATGTCCAGTGTTCCTCATCATATTAATGTCCAGTGTTCCTCATCATATTAATATCCAGTGATCCTCATCATATTAATGTCCAGTGATCCTCATCATTCTCATCATATTAACGTCCAGTGATCCTCATCATATTAATATCCAGTGTTCCTCATCATATTAATGTCCAGTGTTCCTCATCATATTAATGTCCAGTGTACCTCATCATATTAATATCCAGTTTTCCTCATCATATTAATGTCCAGTGTTCCTCATCATATTAATGTCCAGTGATCCTCATCATAATGTTGTCCAGTGGTCCTCATCATAACGTTGTCCAGTGGTCCTCAACAGAACTGAGAAAGGATGTGTGATGCTCGGAGCCGAAGCGTGCTGCTCAGACCACTGCCTTACGGCAGTTCACAATGCTCTTGCAAGCCTTGAGATTACTCAATTATACTTGATGGTGTGAGTTTGATTGGTTTGCAGAGCCTTCCCCAAACCAAAGACCCCTGGTACGTTACAGCATTGTATAAACACTGCTCCCAGCTGCCCCCTGGTGTCCATTCTAAATATTCAATATTAATAAAAAAGATTCTGCTGCAGGATTACTTTACTTTAATACGCTTGATGGGAAGATATTGTATATATTTAAGTGGCGTAACGTCAAGCTATGACAGTCCTGTCTCTTCCCTGACGACTAGGGTAGGACATTGTGGTTTTCTCTCTTTTCTTCACTTACCTCTCTATTTTTCTCTCTCTTCTTTATTTCTCTCCTTTCTCTCTCTCTCTCTTTCTTTCTCTATTTCTCTATCACCTTTCTGACACATCAAGTCATTGTTGTTCTTCACATTACCGTCTCAGGTACACACACATTATATCAAATAAAATCTAAGTTTATTTGTCACATGGACAGGATACAGAAGGTGTAAACAGTTTAGTGAAATGGTTACTGGCATAGTCGAGTCTTCTGTTTAGACATGTAGCTAGCTAGCTAAACAATGAACCATAATCCCTACTCATAATGTTACTACACTGCATTACATCGTGGAGTCTTCTGTTTAGACATGTAGCTAGCTAGCTAAACAATGAACCATAATCCCAACTCATAATGTTACTACCCTGCATTACATAGTGGAGTCTTTTGTTTAGACATGTATCTAGCTAGCTAAACAATGAACCATAATCCCAACTCTAATTCCGCGCTCAAAACAATTGGGAACTCTGAATGGGAAAAGTTGATTTGAAAGGTCATCCAACTCGGAATTCCAACTCAGGAATCTCGGGTTTCTTTCTATCCTACACAGAGCATAACGTTAGCTAGTGAGACAGCCAGCTAACTAGCTAACACCTGTTTGTTATTCTTTAACTTTGCAACGTGGATGACATTGATGCCCTTAGTTTGAAGATGTTATCCTGAGACAGGTGTTTTAGACAGGTGTTTTATACATCAGCCCTGTCTCAAATCCCTCTCATCTTTCTGTTTCCACCCGGAAATCCACTGATTGGTCAACTTCTTCTGTGACAACGACACACGTCACCGTCCTCAGCAGACTCTTTAATGTTCTTCTGGTTGAATCAAAATGATTTGTTTTTTTTAACCTAAATCGGGGATTTCTTCGTTAGTCTGAATCGTTTTCAGAGTAGGAGACAGTCAGCGTGGCTGAGAGAGAGGAAGCAAGAGAGAGAGAGAGAAGGAGAGAGAATGCAAGAGAAAGAGGAGGCAAGAGAGAGAGAGGAAGCAAGAGAGAGAGAGGAAGCAAGAGAGAGAGAGAAAGCAAGAGAGAGAGAGAGCAAGAGAGAGAGAGAGAGAGAGAGAGAGAGAGAGAGAGAGAGAGAGAGAGTGGAAGCAAGAGAGAGAGGGAACAAGAGAGAGAGAGAAAGCAGGAGAGAGAGAGAAAGCAACAGAGAGGGAGAAAACAAGAGAGAGAGAGAAAGCAAGAGGGAGAGAGATAGCAAGAGAGAGATAGGAAGCAAGAGAGAGAGAAAGCAAGAGAGAGAGAGAAAGCAAGAGAGAGAGAGGAGAGAGAGAGAGAGAGTGAGTGGAAGCAAGAGAGAGAGGAAACAAGAGAGAGAGAGAAAGCAAGAGGGAGAGAGATAGGAAGCAAGAGAGAGAGAGAGAAAGCAAGAGAGGGAGAAAACAAGAGAGAGAGAGAGAAAGCAAGAGAGAGAGAGATAGCAAGAGAGAGATAGGAAGCAAGAGAGAAAGAGAAAGCAAGAGAGAAAGAGAAAGCAAGAGAGAGAGAGAAAGCAAGAGAGAGAGATAAAGAGGAGGAGAGAGAGAAGAGAGAGAGGGAGGCCTTGCGATGGTTCAATGATGGCCTTTCATGGATCATGAATTCTGTATGATATGTCATGATGATGATGTGGCTGATGGTGATGATGATGATGATGGTGGTGGTGATGATGATGATGGTGGTGGTGAAGATGATGATGATGATGGTGGTGAAGATGATGGTGATGATGTTGATGTGGATATTGTGGATGATGATGATGGTGATGATGATGATGGTGGTGGTGATGGTGATGCTGATGTGGATATTGTGGTGGTGAAGATGATGATGATGATGGTGGTGAAGATGATGGTGATGATGTTGATGTGGATATTGTGGATGATGATGATGGTGATGATGATGATGGTGATGGTGATGATGCTGATGTGGATATTATGGATGGTGATGGTGATGTGAATATTGTGGATGGTGAAGATGATGGTGATGATGTTGATGTGGATATTGTGGATGATGATGATGGTGATGATGATGATGGTGATGGTGATGATGCTGATGTGGATATTATGGATGGTGATGGTGATGATGGTGGTGGTGGTGATGATGATGGTGATGATGTTGATGGTGATGGTGATGATGATGATGGTGATGATGATGGTGGTGGTGATGATGATGGTGGTGGTGATGATGATGGTGGTGGTGATGATGATGTGGATATTATGGATGATGATGTGAATATTGTGGATGGTGATGATTATGGTGATGATGATGATGGTGATGATGATGGTGATGCTTATGTGGATATTATGGATGTTGATGATGGTGATGTTGATGCTGATGATGGTGATGATGATGATGATGATGTGGATATTGTGGATGAAGATGGTGATGATGTTAATGTGGATATTGTGGATGGTTATGATGGTGGTGATGGTGATGATGATGGTGGTGGTGATGGTGGTGATGGTGATGGTGATGATGATGGTGGTGGTGATGATGATGATGATGGTGATGATGGTGATGATGATGATGATGGTGATGTTGATGGTGATGATGGTGATGGTGATGATGGTGATGGTGATGATGATGGTGGTGATGATGGTGATGATGATGGTGATGATGATGATGATGGTGATGATGGTGATGATGATGATGATGGTGATGTTGATGGTGATGTGGATATTGTGAATATAATTCTTCAGAAAGTAGTACATCAACATGTTTTTATGCTGATCTTTGTCGACTTTCAGGGCATCGATGTTTTCAGCACTTTCAGTTCTTCATGATAATCTTTTTTTTGTTTTTTAAAGAGGCGGTAGACAGAATTATCCACACAGACTTAGCAGCTCATGTTATAGACAAGGAAACTAATCATGGGAGACCAATCCGAACTCATCTCTCGGCATTTCCAGCCCAGCCATTATCTTAGCCAATCACGGGAAGGTTCCTATATTTTTTCCTTTGCTAAACCAAGTTCTTTACTTACCATTGTTATTCGTATTTGCAGATGGCACACCAGTTTGTTATTAATGCAAATGAATTTTTACATGTTCCAGAAGGCATTTCTGCCAAGAAAAACATAAACACATTTATAAAATGTCTAAATGCCTCTCCTGTGAAGCAGTGACGTTTTGACGAACGCCTAGTTTCTTGAAACGGGTCACATACTGTATGTCTCTCTCTGTGTGTCTCTCTCTGTTTCTCTCTGTCTCCCTCTGTCTCTCTCTCTCTCTGTCTCTCTCTGTATCTCTCTCCCTTCCTCTCTCTCTCTGTCTCTCTCTCTCTCTCTCTCTCCCTCTCTCTCCATCTCTGTCTCTCTCTCTGTCTCTCTCTCCCCCTCTCTCTCCATCTCTCTCTCTCTCTCTCTCTCTCTCTCTCTCTCTGTCCGTGTATCTCTCTCTCTCTCTCTCTGTCCGTGTATCTCTCTCTCTCTCTGTGTCTCTCTCTGTCTGTCTCTCTCTCTCTCTCTCTGTGTCTCTCTCTGTCTGTCTCTCTCTCTGTCTGTGTATCTCTCTCTCTCTCTCTCTCTCTGTCCGTGTATCTCTCTCTCTCTCTCTCTGTCCGTGTATCTCTCTCTCTCTCTGTGTCTCTCTCTGTCTGTCTCTCTCTCTCTCTCTCTCTGTCTCTCTCTGTCTGTCTCTCTCTCTGTCTGTGTATCTCTCTCTCTCTCTCTCTCTCTCTCTCTCTCTCTCTCTCTCTCCCTCTATTGTAAGTGCACATCCTGGTACTGGAGCAGGACAGGAGTATCTGTCATCAGGAAAGTGGCAGCAGCAGAAGACTTCTCCCCTGTGCTTGTTTGTGTTTGATGCCATTCACCACTGAAAGACATAAACTACTCCAGAAACACAACAAGACTCAACAGCTCCTCTCATCTTCCGTCACACAATCCCTTATTTTATTCAATATACAGAATGAAGAATGGATTGAGCATTTTACTCCTTCTCCTTTTCTCTCTGCCTCGTTTTCTCACGTTCTCTTTAGAAATGTATCCTGATCTGTTTGAATAATGGAACGAGAGACAGGAGGAGATAGAATCACAGCGGTGGCCCTGGCCTACTCTCTCCTTCTCCGTGCAATTCAACCTTCTCTTGCATTCAGCCTTTTACATTCCGGGTACCACACTTAGAGCATTTCAATATGCTGTCTGTGTGTCTGATTACTGATGCATTCTGGGTACCACACTTAGAGCATTTCAATATGCTGTCTGTCTGATTACTGATGCATTCTGGGTACCACTCTTAGAGCATTTCAATATGCTGTCTGTCTGTGTGATTACTGGTGCATTCTGGGTACCACACTTAGAGCATTTCAATATGCTGTCTGTGTGTCTGATTACTGATGCATTCTGGGTACCACACTTAGAGCATTTCAATATGCTGTCTGTCTGATTACTGATGCATTCTGGGTACCACACTTAGAGCATTTCAATATGCTGTCTGTCTGATTACTGATGCATTCTGGGTACCACACTTAGAGCATTTCAATATGCTGTCTGTCTGTCTGATTACTGATGCATTCTGGGTACCACTCTTAGAGCATTTCAATATGCTGTCTGTCTGTCTGATTACTGATGCATTCTGGGTACCACTCTTAGAGCATTTCAATATGCTGTCTGTCTGTCTGATTACTGGTGCATTCTGGGTACCACACTTAGAGCATTTCAATATGCTGTCTGTCTGTCTGATTACTGGTGCATTCTGGGTACCACACTTAGAGCATTTCAATATGCTGTCTGTCTGATTACTGATGCATTCTGGGTACCACACTTAGAGCATTTCAATATGCTGTCTGTCTGATTACTGATGCATTCTGGGTACCACACTTAGAGCATTTCAATATGCTGTCTGTCTGTCTGATTACTGATGCATTCTGGGTACCACACTTAGAGCATTTCAATATGCTGTCTGTCTGTCTGATTACTGGTACATTCTGGGTACCACACTTAGAGCATTTCAATATGCTGTCTGTCTGTCTGATTACTGATGCATTCTGGGTACCACACTTAGAGCATTTCAATATGCTGTCTGTCTGTCTGATTACTGATGCATTCTGGGTACCACACTTAGAGCATTTCAATATGCTGTCTGTCTGTCTGATTACTGGTGCATTCTGGGTACCACACTTAGAGCATTTCAATATGCTGTCTGTATGTCTGATTACTGATGCATTCTGGGTACCACTCTTAGAGCATTTCAATATGCTGTCTGTCTGTCTGATTACTGATGCATTCTGGGTACCACTCTTAGAGCATTTCAATATGCTGTCTGTCTGTCTGTCTGATTACTGATGCATTCTGGGTACCACTCTTAGAGCATTTCAATATGCTGTCTGTCTGTCTGTCTGATTACTGATGCATTCTGGGTACCACACTTAGAGCATTTCAATATGCTGTCTGTCTGTCTGATTACTGATGCATTCTGGGTACCACTCTTAGAGCATTTCAATATGCTGTCTGTCTGTCTGATTACTGATGCATTCTGGGTACCACTCTTAGAGCATTTCAATATGCTGTCTGTCTGTCTGATTACTGGTGCATTCTGGGTACCACACTTAGAGCATTTCAATATGCTGTCTGTGTGTCTGATTACTGATGCATTCTGGGTACCACACTTAGAGCATTTCAATATGCTGTCTGTCTGATTACTGATGCATTCTGGGTACCACACTTAGAGCATTTCAATATGCTGTCTGTCTGATTACTGATGCATTCTGGGTACCACACTTAGAGCATTTCAATATGCTGTCTGTCTGTCTGATTACTGATGCATTCTGGGTACCACACTTAGAGCATTTCAATATGCTGTCTGTCTGTCTGATTACTGATGCATTCTGGGTACCACACTTAGAGCATTTCAATATGCTGTCTGTCTGTCTGATTACTGATGCATTCTGGGTACCACTCTTAGAGCATTTCAATATGCTGTCTGTCTGTCTGATTACTGATGCATTCTGGGTACCACTCTTAGAGCATTTCAATATGCTGTCTGTCTGTCTGTCTGATTACTGATGCATTCTGGGTACCACTCTTAGAGCATTTCAATATGCTGTCTGTCTGTCTGTCTGATTACTGATGCATTCTGGGTACCACACTTAGAGCATTTCAATATGCTGTCTGTCTGTCTGATTACTGATGCATTCTGGGTACCACTCTTAGAGCATTTCAATATGCTGTCTGTCTGTCTGATTACTGATGCATTCTGGGTACCACACTTCAATATGCTGTCTGTATCTTTGTTGGTGTAGTATTCTTGAGTATTCCTTGTTGTTCTTGTATTCCATGTTCTGAACCCTGTGTTCTGGAGCTGATTGTGTTCTGTAGCTGATTGTGTTCTGTAGCTGATTGTGTTCTGGAGCTGATTATGTTCTGTAGCTGATTGTGTTCTGTAGCTGATTGTGTTCTGTAGCTGATTATGTTCTGTAGCTGATTGTGTTCTGGAGCTGATTGTGTTCTGTAGCTGACTCTGTGTTCTGAACTCTGTGTTCTGTATCTGATTGTGTTCTGTAGCTGATTGTGTTCTGTAGCTGATTGTGTTCTGTAGCTGACTCAGTTTTCTGAACTCTGTGTTCTGTAGCTGACTCAGTGAGCATTATTCATTGTGTCTGAGGGAGAATAGGATTTAGCCTCGCTTCTCTTTTGCACCTAGCTGGGATAGTGGAAGAAAACACTTTGAACTCACAAGCACTTACACTGATACAAACCCAGTTCAATTGTTAATTTACCAATGTGACAAAAGCCTTGTCATTCATTCTTAAAATGAAAATCTAGAAATGAAGTAGCCAAAGCAGAAATCGAGGCCGAACTTCATGAAATGCACCCTCTATTGCTGAAACCCCAATGCTAATTTGCCAGGATTTGTCTCTGACTTGATTCCCTGTGTGGGTTTCATAGTGAGTCTCTTTCCCAAAGGGGATTACGGATTAGTAATTTACAAGTTTATATCTCAGCCAGCACTGTGAAAGAATCTTCTGATCTCCAATTCAATTCCTGCTGATCAGTGACTGTCAAAACCAAACACTCAGGAGGGCTAGAACTGAGCTCCGTATCACAGGGACCGGTGAGTGTGTAAATGTGTGTGTGCATGCGAGCGTGCGTGTGACAGAGCAGGAGAGAGAAAAGGAGACAGCGAGATAGAGAGAGAGAGAGCCGGGATATATCTTTCCCTGCTCTCTGCCTGCTTTGTAATCTGTCAGAGTGCAGTATCCAGGGATTGTTATCAGATTGTTATCAGGCTCTGGCTGGAGTCTGGCAGAGATACTGGACAAGAGAAGGATTGACAGGCCAAGGGTCTGGGACACAGAGGAACGGAGAGGGCAGCTGATATGAGGACACTCAGTCAGAAGCAAACATAATGAGGGTGGGGCGGGAAGAGGAACAAAGAGAGTGAGAGATTGACATATACTAAAACTCCTTAATTAACATCATCCTTAGATCTGACATCTTCCCCAATATTTGGAACCAAGGACTGATCACCCCAATCCACAAAAGTGAAGACAAATTTGACCCCAATAACTACCATGGGATATGCGTCAACAACAACCTTGGGTAAAATCCTCAGCATTATAATTAACAGCAGACTCATATATTTACTCAGTGAAAACAATGTACTGAGCAAATGTCACATTGGCTTTTAACCAAATTATCGTATGACAGAAAACGTATTCACCCTGGACACCATAATTGACATACAAACAAACCAAAACAAAGTCAAAGTCTTCTCATGCTTTGTTGATTTCAAAAAAGGCTTTGACTCAATTTGGCCTGAGGGTCTGCAATACAAACTGATGGAAAGTGGTGTTGGGGAAAAAAGTATGACATTATAAAATCCATGAACACAAACAACAAGTGTGCGGTTAAAATAGGCAAAAACACACACAGTTCTTCCCACAGGGCCATGGGGTGAGACAGGGATGCAGCTTAAGCCCCGCCCTCTTCAACATATGTATCAACAAATTGGCGCGGCACTAGAAAAGTCTGCAACACCCGGCCTCACCCCTCTAGAATCTGAAGTCAAATGTTTGCTGTTTGCTGATGATCTGGTGTTTGATCTGGTGCTTCTGTCCCCAAACAAGGAGGGCCTACAGCAGCACCTAGAATGTGACAAACACCAAATTGAGGCTCCGCATTCAGAATTCTTCAAAAATATCCTCCGTGTACAACGTAGAACACCAAATAATGCATGAAGAGAAGAATTTGGCCGATACCCACTAATTATCAAAATACAGAAAAGAGACGTTAAATTTTACAACCACCAAAAAGTGAGTGATTCCCAAACCTTCCATAACAAAGCCATCACCTACAGAGAGATGAACCTGGAGAAGAGTCCCCTAAGCAAGCTGGTACTGGGGCTCTGTTCACAAACACAAACACACCGCAAAGAGCCCCAGGACAGCAACACAATTAGACCCAACCAAATGATGAGAAAACAAAAAGATAATTACTTAACACAATGGAAAGAATTAACAAAAACATTTGGCAAACTAGAATGCTATTTGGCCCTAAACAGAGAGTACACCGTGGCAGAATACCTGACTGCTGTGAATGACCCAAACTTAAGGAAAGCTTTGACTATGTGCAGACTCAGTGAGCATAGCCTTGCTATTAAGAAAGGCCACCATAGGCAGACATGGCTCTCAAGAGAAGACAGGCTATGTTCACACTGAGTGGAAACTGAGCTGCAGTTCCTAACTTCCTGCCAAATGTATGACCATATTAGAGACACATATTTCCCTCTGATTACACAGATCCACAAAGAATTTGAAAACAAACCCAATTTTGATAAACTCCCATATCTACTGGGTGAAATACCACAGTGTGCCATCCCAGCAGCAAGATTTGTGATCTGTTGCCGCAAGAAAAGGGCAACCAGTGAATCACTTCTGTTTATTATCTATTTCACTTGCTTTGGCAATGTTAACATATGTGTCACGTCCTGACCTTAGTTCCTTTTGTATGTCTCTGTTTTAGTTTGGTCAGGGTGTGAGTTGGTTTGGGCATTCTATGTGTTGTGTTCTATGTTTTCTTTTTCTATGTGTTTGGCGAGGTATGGTTCCCAATCAGAGGCAGCTGACAATATTTTTCCAATGCCAATAAAGTCCTTAAATTGAAATTGAAGTTCAACCACCTCTCTCATCCCCCTCCCTCGGCCTGTATTCAACAACCCTTAACAGGATATATTCAACAACCCTTAACAGATTATAGTCAACAACCCTTAACAGGCTCTATTCAACAACCCTTAACAGGCTCTATTCAACAACCCTTAACAGGATATATTCAACAACCCTTAACAGGCTCTATTCAACAACCCTTAACAGGCTCTATTCAACAACCCTTAACAGGCTCTATTCAACAACCCTTAACAGGATATATTCAACAACCCTTAACAGGCTCTATTCAACAACCCTTAACAGGCTCTATTCAACAACCCTTAACAGGTTCTATTCAACAACCCATTACAGGCTCTATTCAACAACCCTTAACAGGCTGTGTGTAAAAACATTTAGAACGTAAACAACTAGTGTTTGTCTGTCTCTCTATCCAGAGATTTGTATTGTACACTTGATTAACTGAAAGGCCAGTGTGTGTTTGTGTCTTTGTGTGTGTGTGTGTGTGTGTGTGTGTGTGTGTGTGTGTGTGTGTGTGTGTGTGTGTGTGTGTGTGTGTGTGTGTGTGTGTGTGTGTGTGTGTGTCAGGGCCCATCAGTAAAGGCATCTAAGACAGCAGCAAGCAGATCAATTGACCTTCTGCAGCCCTGGAGAGCGATTGGCCAGTGATTAGGGGAGGAGGTAGACAACAGAAAAGAGGAGAGAGGTGAAGGTGAGGAGAAGAGACCACCTGAGGGGTCCAAGGGAACTCTAGCGTTCCTAAAATAAACCTTAGGGTCAGAGGGGTACGCCCAGTGCCCCGTCCCAAATCCTCTCCAATTCCTGTGAAATCCAGACTTTAAAGACAGCGAGATCTGGGGATGTTGTGTTTGCGGTCCGACCGCCTTCGACCTCTCTTCGACCGCTGCCTAGTTCTATCCCCTGAGTACATAGTGCTGGTGCGATCCTGAAAAGCTGCTAAGTGAGTTTCTCTCCTTGATACACCCAGACAGCAAGGGAGGTGAGATGGTATGGGGCACAGCAGTTCTCAGAAAGAGGACAAGGGAGATGAAAGCACGATAAATAACATTTATTTGGGCGTGAGCAACCTCAGGTACACATTCATAACCAAGGAGTTCAGTTAGTATTTCACTAGACACAATCAACCTGTTCCTAAATCTGTCGCTTACAGTTGCATCATAGGAAATAAGCTGTCAATGAGTCTCTTATTGGTCAGTTTCATTCTGCCAGTCTCTTATTTGTCGGTTTCATTCTGCCAGTCTCTTATTGGTCGGTTTCATTCTGCCAGTCTCTTATAGGTCGGTTTCATTCTGCCAGTCTCTTACTGGACGGTTTCATTCTGCCAGTCTCTTATAGGTCGGTTTCATTCTGCCAGTCTCTTATAGGTCGGTTTCATTCTGCCAGTCTCTTACTGGTCACTTTCATTCTGCCAGTCTCTTATTGGTCGGTTTCATTCTGCCAGTCTCTTACTGGTCAGTTTCATTCTGCCAGTCTATAATTGGTTGGGTTAATTCTGTCCGTCTATAATTGGTTGGGTTAATTCTGCCAGTCTATAATTGGTTGGGTTAATTCTGGCAGTCTATTATTGGTTGGTTTCATTCTTCCAGTCTAATATTGGTTGGGTTAATTCTGCCAGTCTGTTATTGGTTGGGTTAATTCTGCCAGTATTATTGGTTGGTTTCATTACGCCCCCTTAAACCCTTCTGAAGTAGTAAACGGTAGATCTGAAGTAAACAGTAGTTACATTAGGAATCAATGATGATCCACCACAATGGATTTTGAGAGCCCCCTCTCTTCTCTCTTACCCTCCTGCAGTAGAGCAGTGGTGAAACGGATGAAATATTGTCCTTCAGGGAGTAATGATCCCAGCGATGACACTGACAGGCAGAGGGTGCTGAAATGAGTGCTCTGTGTGGTGTTATAGTGAGTGGAACTGTTGAAGGTGTTGAAATGAGTGCTCTGTCTGGTGTTAAAGAGAGTGGAACTGTCCGTGGTGCTGAAATGAGTGCTCTGTGTGGTGTTATAGTGAGTGGAACTGTCTGTGGTGCTGAAATGAAAGTTCTGTGTGGTGTTGAAGTGAGTGGAACTGTTCAAGGTGATGAAATGAGTGCTCTGTGTGGTGTTATAGTGAGTGGAACTGTTCAAGGTGATTAAATGAGTGCTCTGTGTGGTGTTTAAGAGAGTGGAACTGTCTGTGGTGCTGAAATTAGTGTTCTGTCTGTTGTTATAGTGAGGGGAACTGTCTGTGGTGCTGACATGAGTGTTATGCGTGGTGTTATAGTGAATGGAACTGTTCAAGGTGCTGAAATTAGTGCTCTGTGTAGTTTTAAAGAGAGTGGAACTGTCCGTGGTGCTGAAAAATGTGGAGGTCCATTATTCATGGAAATGAAGGTGTTTTGCCTACACTCACGTACTTTGCTGTACTGTTCATCACATGCTTAGATTCTCATCTAACAAATGTGTATTAGTTACTGAGGCCTAAAAAATAATTATGCAGGTTATCCTGGCTCTCAGTCTTGATCAGTGTTAACTCAGATATAGTCGAGAGATGGAGAGACAAAGAGATACATGGGACAAGGCTTTAGTGTATGACAGACGGGTGAAAAAGATGGAGAGTTCTTTTGGATAAAACAAAGATGAGAGGATCAGAAGAGAGAGAGAGAGACAGAGAGAGAGACAGAGAGAGAGACAGAGAGAGGGAGACAGAAAGACAGAGAGAGGGAGAGAGAGGGAGAGAGAGAGAAAGACAGAGAGAGAGAGAGACAGAGACAGAAAGAGAGATAGAGAGAGAGACAGAGACAGAGAGACAGAGAGAGAGAGAGAGACAGTGAGGAAGAGAGAGAGACAGAGAGAAAGAGAGAGACAGAGAGAGAGAGACAGTGAGGAAGAGAGGAAGAGAGGAAGAGAGGAAGAGAGAGACAGATACAGAGAGAGAGACAGGGACAGAGAGAGAGAGGGAGAGACAGTGAGGAAGAGAGAGAGAGAGACAGGGACAGAGAGAGAGAGAGAGACAGTGAGGAAGAGAGAGAGAGAGAGCGACAGGGACACACAGAGAGAGAGAGAGAGACAGAGAGAGAGAGAGAGACAGAGAGGAAGAGAGAGAGAGGAAGTTAAGCCACGGACAAAAAGGGGAGTTGAGTGTATGAAAATCCACTGTAATGACTTCACCATTCCGCCATTTCTAAATGTTTCTCTCATCTCTCTGTTTCCTCCGCTCCTTCCTTATTTCATCCTCTCTTCTCTCCTACCTGTATTCCTCCTTTATCCTCCTCGTCTGCCCTTTACTCCTTCTTTACTCCTTCCATCTCCTGTCTTCTACTAGAGGAACGCCCCCTCGCCTCTTTTTACCTTATCATGCAATGCATTCATCTGAACTTCTCTCTCTCTTTCGCTCCTTCTCTCCCTCTTCCTCCTCCCTTTCTGTCCCTCTTTCCCCCACTCTCTCCTCTAATTCCACCTCCCTCCCTCCCCCACCGCTGTCCCCTCTCCCAGATCTCTATGCCTGCGGCCCCTCCCCTCCCTTCTAAATGTGTGGGCCGACATTTCCCTGCAGCACTGTGATGTATATCTGACCTTTGATGTGTTCTCTTCCTGTCCCGAAGCCTGAGGCCCAATTAAACTAATAACCCCAGGAGCCTGAAACCCTCCCTCCTCCCACTCTGTCTCGCGCCCCTCTTTCCCTCTATCTTCATTGTCTCTGTTCCTCTCCTCTATTCAGTTTGTATGCACTGTATTACATACCCATAATATCCTACAGTATTATTATAGAAAACCCAAAGGGCTGAGTTTTCACTTGTACTTTTCCATCTCACCAAAAGAGGGTGACTGTGTATACACACTAGGGCTTAAACAGACCATAACATGGCCTCAGTCACATGCACCTGATCACGCTGTCCTCCCAGCTGTGTACCTCGCTGTCCTCCTAGCTGTGTACCTCACTGTCCTCCTAGCTGTGTACCTCACTGTCCTGCTAGCTGTGTCCCTCACTGTCCTCCTAGCTGTGTACCTCACTGTCCTGCTAGCTGTGTACCTCGCTGTCCTCCTAGCTGTGTACCTCACTGTCCTCCTAGCTGTGTACCTCACTGTCCTCCTAGCTGTGTACCTCACTGTCCTGCTAGCTGTGTACCTCGCTGTCCTCCTAGCTGTGTACCTCACTGTCCTCCTAGCTGTGTACCTCGCTGTCCTGCTAGCTGTGTCCCTCACTGTCCTGCTAGCTGTGTACCTCGCTGTCCTCCTAGCTGTGTCCATCATCATCCTGCTAGCTGTACACCTCACTGTCCTGCTAGCTGTGTCCCTCACTGTCCTGCTCGCTGTGTCCATCACTGTCCTGCTAGCTGTGTAGCTCGCTGTCCTCCTAGCTGTGTCCCTCACTGTTCTGCTAGCTGTGTCCCTCGCTGTCCTGCTAGCTGTGTCCCACGCTGTCCTCCTAGCTGTGTCCCTCGCTGTCCTGCTAGATGTGTCCCTCACTGTCCTGCTAGCTGTGTCCCTCACTATCCTCCTAGCTGTGTCCCTCACTGTCATGCTAGCTGTGTCCCTCACTGTCCTGCTAGCTGTGTCCCTCACTGTCCTGCTAGCTGTGTCCCTCACTGTCCTGCTCGCTGTGTCCCTCGCTGTCCTCCTAGCTGTGTCCCTCGCTGTCCTGCTAGCTGTGTCCCTCGCTGTCCTGCTAGCTGTGTACCTCAATGTCCTCTTAGCTGTGTCCCTCGCTGTCCTGCTTGCTGTGTACCTCGCTGTCCTCCTAGCTGTGTCCCTCATAATCCTTCTAGCTGTGTACCTTGCTGTCCTGCTAGCTGTGTACCTCGCTCTCCTCCCAGCTGTGTCTCTCACTGTCCTGCTAGCTGTGTCCCTCGCTGTCCTGCTAGCTGTGTCCCTCGCTGTCTTGCTAGCTGTGTCCCTCGCTGTCCTGCTAGCTGTGTCCCTCGCTGTCCTGCTAGCTGTGTCCCTCGCTGTCCTGCTAGCTGTGTCCCTCGCTGTCCTGCTAACTGTGTCCCTCGCTGTCCTGATAGCTGTGTACCTCGCTGTCCTCCTAGATGTGTCCCCCATCATCCTGCTAGCTGTGTCCCTCGCTGTCCTGCTAGCTGTGTCCCTCGCTGTCCTGCTACCTGTGTCCCTCAATGTCCTGCTAGCTGTGTACCTCGGTGTCGTGCTAGCTGTGTCCCTCGCTGTCCAGCTAGCTGTGTCCCTCGCTGTCGTGCTAGATGTGTCCCTCGCTGTCCTGCTAGCTGTATCCCTCGCTGTCCTGCCAGCTGTGTCCCTCTCTGTCCTGCTAGCTGTGTCCCTCGCTGTCCTGCTAGCTGTGTCCATCGCTGTCCTGCTAGATGTATCCCTCGCTGTCCTCCTAGCTGTGTACCTCGCTGTCCTCCTAGCTGTGTACCTCGCTATCCTGCTAGCTGTGTCCCTCATCATCCTGCTAGCTGTGTACCTTGCTGTCCTGCTAGCTGTGTCCCTCGCTGTCCTCCTAGCTGTGTCCCTCACTGTCCTGCTATCTGTGTCCCTCGCTGTCCTGCTAGCTGTGTACCTCACTGTCCTGCTAGCTGTGTCCCTCGCTGTCCTCCTAGCTGTGTCCCTCGCTGTCCTGCTACTTGTGTCCCTCGCTGTCCTGCCAGCTGTGTCCCTCACTTTCCTGCTAGCTGTGTCCCTCGCTGTCCTGCTACTTGTGTCCCTCGCTGTCCTGCCAGCTGTGTCCCTCACTTTCCTGCTAGCTGTGTCCCTCGCTGTCCTGCTAGCTGTGTCCCTCGCTGTCCTGCTAGCTGTGTCCCTCGTTGTCCCTCTAGCTGTGTCCCTCGGTGTCCTGCTAGCTGTGTACCTCACTGTCCTCCTAGCTTTGTCCCTCATCATCCTGCTAGCTGTGTACCTTGCTGTCCTGCTAGCTGTGTCCCTCGCTGTCCTGCTAGCTGTGTACCTCACTGTCCTGCTAGCTGTGTCCCTCGCTGTCCTGCTAGCTTTGTCCCTCGCTGTCCTGCTAGCTGTGTCCTTCACTGTCCTGCTAGCTGTGTCCCTCGCTGTCCTGCTAGCTGTGTACCTCGCTGTCCTCCTAGCTGTGTCCCTCATCCTCCTGCTAGCTGTGTACCTTGCTGTCCTGCTAGCTGTGTACCTCGCTGTCCTCCTAGCTGTGTCCCTCACTGTCCTCCTAGCTGTGTCCCTCACTGTCCTGCTAGCTGTGTCCCTCGCTGTCCTGCTAGTTGTGTACCTTGCTGTCCTGCTAGCTGTGTCCCTCGCTGTCCTGCTAACTGTGTCCCTCGCTGTCCTGCTAGCTGTGTAACTCACTGTCCTGCTACCTGTGTACCTCAATGTCCTGCAAGCTGTGTACCTCACTCTACTCTTAGCTATGTCCATCGCTGTCCTGATAGATGTGTACCTCGCTGTCCTGCTAGCTGTGTCCCTCGCTGTCCTTTTAGCTGTGTCCCTCGCTATCCTGCTAGCAGTGTCCCTCGTAGTTCAGCTAACTGTGTCTCCCGCTGTCCTCCTAGCTGTGTACCTCGCTGTCCTGCTAGCTGTGTCCCTCGCTGTCCTGCTAACTGTGTCCCATGCTGTCCTCCTAGCTGTGTACTTCACTGTCCTGCTAGCTGTGTCCCTCGCTGTCCTGCTAGCTGTGTCCCTCGCTATCCTGCTAGCAGTGTCCCTCGTAGTTCAGCTAACTGTGTCCCCCGCTGTCCTCCTAGCTGTGTACCTCGCTGTCCTGCTAGCTGTGTCCCTCGCTGTCCTGCTAACTGTGTCCCCCGCTGTCCTCCTAGCTGTGTACCTCGCTGTCCTGCTAGCTGTGTACCTCGCTGTCCTGCTAGCTGTGTACCTCACTGTCCTGCTAACTGTGTCCCCCGCTGTCCTGCTAGCTGTGTACCTCGCTGTCCTGCTAGCTGTGTCCCTCGCTGTCCTGCTAGCTGTGTCCCCCGCTGTTCTACTGCATTCAATAATGCATTAGTACAGTTGACCCCGGTGACTTTAAGACACTGCTCCAACTATACTGAACAAAAACAATAACTGCAACATGAAACACTTTCAGCAGTTTTACTGAATTACAGTTCATAGTTCAGATAAAGAAATCAGTAAATAAAAAATACATTCATTAGTCCTTAATCTATGGATTTCACATGACTGTGGAGGGGTTTAGCCATTGGTGTGCCAGGTAGGGCATAGGCTCAACCACATGGCAGCCAGTCAGTCCCGCCCACTGGGGAGCCAGGCCCAGCCAATCAGAATGAGATTTCTTCTCCACATAAGGTCTTCCTTAAAGACAGAAATCCGGTTGGCTGGTCTCAGACGATTCCACAGGTGAAGAAGACGGAAGAAGAGGTCCTGGGCTGGCGTGGTTACACGTCGTCTGCGGTTATGAGGCTGGATGGACGTACTGCAAATCTCACTTAAATGACATTGAATGTGGCTTAAGGTAGAGAAATTAACAGTTATAATAAATAAAATACATCAAGGATAAACACTTCATAGTACAGAAGAACCTACAACAGACAATTCAGTGGTCATGTCAGGATGAAGCCATGAATAACTTATTCAGACAGGTACCGTTCATATGGTTACAAGACACTGATCAGGTTATCAGGTACATGTTGTTCAAAGACACTGATCAGGTTATCTGGAGACACGTGGCAGGTTCACGTGGTTAGTCTACGTGAAAGGATAAACGTGGTTAGTCTAAGGGATAAACATCTGGAGACAGGTTCACGTGGTTAGTCTAAGGGATAAACATCTGGAGACAGGTTCACGTGGTTAGTCTAAGGGATAAACATCTGGAGACAGGTTCATGTGGTTAGTCTAAGGGATAAACATCTGGAGACAGATACATGGTTAGTCTAAGGGATAAACATCTGGAGACAGGTTCATGTGGTTAGTCTAAGGGATAAACATCTGGAGACAGGTACATGTGGTTAGTCTAAGGGATAAACATCTGGAGACAGGTTCACGTGGTTAGTCTAAGGGATAAACATCTGGAGACAGGTACATGTGGTTAGTCTAAGGGATAAACATCTGGAGACAGGTACATGTGGTTAGTCTATTGGATAAACATCTGGAGACAGGTACATGTGGTTAGTCTAAGGGATAAACATCTGGAGACAGGTACATGTGGTTAGTCTAAGGGATAAACATCTGGAGACAGGTACACGTGGTTAGTCTAAGGGATAAACATCTGGAGACAGGTACATGTGGTTAGTCTAAGGGATAAACATCTGGAGACATGTACATGTGGTTAGTCTGGATAAACATCTGGAGACACGTGGTTAGTCTAAGGGATAAACATCTGGAGACAGGTACATGTGGTTAGTCTAAGGGATAAACATCTGAGACAGGTCCATGTGGTTAGTCTAAGGGATAAACATCTGGAGACAGGTCCATGTGGTTAGTCTAAGGGATAAACATCTGGAGACCTACATGTGGTTAGTCTAAGGGATAAACATCTGGAGACAGGTACATGTGGTTAGTCTAAGGGATAAACATCTGGAGACAGGTACATGTGGTTAGTCTAAGGGATAAACATCTGGAGACAGGTTCACGTGGTTAGTCTAAGGGATAAACATCTGGAGACTCCTCCTGTGGTTAGTCTAAGGGATAAACATCTGGAGACAGGTCCCATAAACATCTGGAGACAGGTACATGTGGTTAGTCTAAGGGATAAACATCTGGAGACAGGTACATGTGGTTAGTCTAAGGGATAAACATCTGGAGACAGGTACATGTGGTTGTCTAAGGGATAAACATCTGAGACTGCTGGTTTTAAGGGATAAACATCTGGAGACGTTGAACTAAGGGATAAACATCTGGAGACAGGTACATGTGGTTAGTCTAAGGGATAAACATCTGGAGACATTACATGTGGTTAGTCTAAGGGATAAACATCTGGAGACATGTACATGTGGTTAGTCTAAGGGATAAACATCTCAGACATGTGGTTAGTCTAAGGGATAAACATCTGGAGACATAATGTGGTTAGTCTAAGGGATAAACATCTGGAGAGCTCACTGGTTGTCTAAGGGATAAACATCTGGAGACAGGTTCACGTGGTTAGTTGGATAAACATCTTCACGTGGTTAGTCTAAGGGATAAACATCTGAGACAGGACCATGTGGTTAGTCTAAGGGATAAACATCTGGAGAGTCAGGATCTATGTGGTTAGTCTAAGGGATAAACATCTGGAGACAGGTTCATGTGTTAGTCTAAGGGATAAACATCTGGAGACTGGTGGATGTAGTCTAAGGGATAAACATCTGGAGACTGGTGGATGTCTAAGGGATAAACATCTGGGACTGGTGGTTAGTCTAAGGGATAAACATCTGGAGACTGGTGGATGGTTAGTCTAAGGGATAAACATCTGGAGACAGGTGGATGTGTTAGTCTAAGGGATAAACATCTGGAGACAGGTACATGGTTAGTCTAAGGGATAAACATCTGGAGACAGGTTCACTGGTTAGGATGTGATAAACATCTGGAGACAGGTTCATGTGGTTAGTCTAAGGGATAAACATCTGGAGACAGGACTGGGAATGTAAGGGATAAACAGTCTGGAGACAGGACTGGTGGTTAGTCTAAGGGATAAACATCTGGAGACTGGTGGATGTGGTTACAGTCTAAGGGATAAACATCTGGTGGACAGGTTCACGTGGTTAGTCTAAGGGATAAACATCTGGAGGATGTGTTGACAGGGTCTCACAGGACTGGTGAATGTGTTGACAGTCAATCCATTCTCTCATTCTTCTCTCATCTGGACCCTGAGTTTTGCTTAAAATAGACAGTTTCGTGGTTAGTTAAGGGATAAACATCTGGAGACAGGTTCACGTGGTTAGTCTAGGGGGATAAACATCATGGTGACCCTATGCTCAGTTTGTTTTTGACAGATTTCTTTCAGAGCTCTGCTTTTCCCATAGTTTAATCATCCAGTGTATAATGGTAAGTGTGGGAGTCACTAACGGTGCCTTTCCCTATTCCCTGCCTGTACTTTGCCTATTGGAACACTTTCTCAGTCCTTTACACCATTGGACATGACCTTGCCTACCCTGGGCCCAGACCTGCCCCTGGACCCAGCTACCTGCCCCTGGACACAGCTACCTGCCTCCCCCTGTGTATAACCTTCTTCCTGCCCCTGGACCCTTCTGCCTGCCCCTGGACCCAGCTACCTGCCTCCCCCTGTGTATAAGGCCCCTAGGTCTCTGGTTAACAGCTACCTGCCTCCCCCTGTGTATAACCTTCTTCCTGCCCCTGGACCCTTCTGCCTGCCCCTGGACCCAGCACCTGACCCAGCTCCCCCTGTGTATAACCTTCTCCTGCCCCTGACCCAGCTACCTGCCTCCCCCTGGTATAACCCTTCTGCCTGCCCCCCTGTGATAACCTTCAGAAGCTACCTGCCCCCCTGTATAACCTTCTGCCTGCGAAGTCAGCCCCTGGACCCTTATGCCTCCCCGTGTGGATAACCTTCTGCCTGCCCCTGGACCCAGCTACCTGCCTCCCCCTGTGTATAACCTTCATCCTGCCCCTGGACCCAGTACCTGCCTCCCCCTGGGTAGTAACCTTAGGGGGTGGGGTTAGGGGTGATGGATGCCTGTATAACTTCTGCCTGCCCCTGGAGACAGCTAGGAGGGAGCAGTGATAACCTTCTGCTTTCTGGGACCCAGCTACCTGTGTCACAGCACCTGATGGTCCCCCGTGAGGAACCTTCTGCCTGCCCCTGGAGAGCATTACCTGCCTCCCCCTGTGTATAACCTTCTTCCTGCCCCTGGACCCAGATACCTGCCTCCTCCTGTGGTCCTGCTGGCCGGTTTTAGGACATGATTAGAGACAATGCTCAAGTCAGAGATGTTATTGTGGGGACGATGGTTACACATGGTCTGCTGTTTTGAGAACAGTCTGAAGTAAAATGAGAAGGGGGAGACCTTATATGGTACAGAAATGAACATTAGATTCTCTGTCAACATCTCTGGTGAACATTAAGTCAGACTGGGGTTGCTCACTCAGAACTTTTGTGGGACCCTAACATAACCTAATTCTGACATGGCAATAGAACTGTTGTCCCTGGTTTTGGAAGGATTTCCTTAGGACATGGATAAATTTCAATTTAGTCACTCTGGAGTTCTCTGATTATAGAACTCGTAATAGGGTTCCTGATAGGGTTCTGTTGTTGTTGACTGGTGGATGTGTTGACAGTTTCTAGGACTGGTGGATGTGTTGACAGTCTTAGGACTGGTGGATCTCCTTGACAGTCTCCTAGGACTGGTGGATGTCTCCTTGTAGGACTGGTGGATAGTTGACAGTCTCGTAGGACTGGTGGATGGGTTGACAGTCCTTAGGACTGGTGGATGTGTTGACAGTCTCGTAGGACTGGTTGGATGTTGACAGTCTCGTAGGACTGGTGGATGTGTTGACAGTCTCGTGACTGATCTGACAAAGGACTGGTGGATAACTGACAGTCTCGTAGGACTTGTGGATCAGACAGTCTCACAGGACTGGTGGATGTACATGACAGTTTTAGGACTGGTGGATGTGCTGACAGTCTCGTAGGACTGGTGGATGTGTTGACAGTCTCAGGACTGGTGGATGTTTGACAGTCTCACAGGACTGGTGGATGTCTGACAGAGGGACTGGTGGATGTGTTGACAGTCTCACAGGACTGGTGGATGTGCTGACAGAGAAGGACTGGTGGATGTGCTGACAGTCTCGAGGGACTGGTGGATGTGCTGACAGTCTCGGAGGACTGGTGGATGTGGAGACAGACTGGTGGATGAGGACAGTCTAAGGACAGTGAAATGTGACAGTCTCGTAGGACTGGTGGTTTCTCACAGGACTGGTGCTTCCTGACAGTCCTACTGGTGGATGTGTTGACAGTCTCACAGGACTGGTGAAAATTGACAGTCTCACCCTTGAGAAATGACAGCAGGACTGGTATGTGCTGACCTAGGACTGGTGGATGTGCTGACAGTTGACTCTGGATAAGGTGTCTGCTAGGATTGGTAAAATGTGTTAAGTCTCACAGGACTGGGAATGTGTTGACAGTCAAGATTCTCTCATTCTTCTCTCATGGACCCTGAGTTTTGCTTCTAAATGACTCGGTCAGATTTCATCTCAATTCTAAGCATACCAATCAGGGGGATGACATAATGAATGACCCTGGCTCAGTTGTTAGAGTCGATTCAATAGTTTGTTGCATATACTTAGTGTACAATGGTAAGTGTGGGAGTTAGGACGGGACCTTACATTAGGGGAGTTGACTGAGAACACTTTCTCAGTCATTTACACCAACAATCTTGTTACAGTGGGAGAGTCGAGAGAGCTTGTCTCGGAGATGATGGTTTTCTTCCTATTTAGTGCACTTCTTGATCAAGGCCCTAGGTCTCTGGTTCGATCAGGCAGTATAGGGACCCAGGGTTCAGACCTGGACCTTGAATGAGCAATTAGAAATGAACTCTGAAGGGCACTTGGCGTTGAAGGTCAGAGCTGTGGTATTGAACATCATTCTTACATAAGTATTCAGTGTCACACACCTGAGTCCGTAATTAGGAGACAGCTTGTCCAGGTGGGATAAGGCGTTAGGGGGGGGGGGTTACACAGAAGGAGGGTGCAGGGGGGAGCGCAGGATGGAGAAATCTGGAAAGTGATGAAAGAGGGGGAGATCAGGGTGTATTAGAAACAGCTCTGAGTCAGAGAGGAAGGGGGAGCATGGGAGATGGTAGGTTTACCATATTGAGACATCTGAGTCATGAGAGGAAGGGGAGAGGGGAGGCAAAGGGTTTATTAGAGACAGCTCTGAGTCAGAGAGGGGGGAAAGGGGGAGAGGGAGAGGGTGTATTAGAGACAGCTCTGAGTCAAAGGAAGGGGAGAGGGGGAGAATAGGGTGTATTAGAGACATTCTAAAGAGGAAGGGGGGAGAATCTAATTAGAGACAGCTAAACTGAGTCAGAGAGGAAGGGGGAAGGGGGACAGGGTTCTAAAGCTCTGAGTCAGGGAGGAATCTAAAGAGGGGGACAGGGTAAGGGTGTATTAGAGACAGCTCTGGGAGTCAGAGAAAGGGGGATTCTAAACTGATCTGGGAGAATCTAGAAAAGCTCTGACATTCTAAACTGATCTGGGAGAGACAGCTCTGAGTCAGCTAAAAGAGGGTACATTCTAAACTGAGTCTGGGAGAAAAAAAGGGTACATTCTAAACTGATCTGTCAAAAGGAAGGGGAGAGGGGGAAAAGGGTATTACATTCTGAGTCAAAAAGGGGTGAGAGGGGGTGAGGGTCAGGGCAGAAAGGGACAGGGAAAAATAGGGTTCTCAAAGGGTTCTCCTGATCTCTAATAGTTTCTCCTTGTAGGGTTCTCCTTATAGGGTGATCTTATAGGATTCTCCTAATAGGGTTCTAAACTGTTCTGGGAGGAATCTCCTTATAGGTTCTACATTCTAAACTGATGTTGGAGAATCCAAAACTGACTGATCTAAAAGAACCTTGTAAATAACTACTCAGTATTATTTGTAGATCAGTCAGTCTCATTTAAACTGATACATTACAGAATCCAAACGGCCATTGTGTAGGACATTAAACTGATCTCCAGAATCTGTAAAAGAGGGAGGGATTCTAAACTGATCTGGGAGAGGGATCAGAGAGGGAAGGAGGAGGGACATTCTAAACTGATCTGGGAGAACAAAAGGGAACATTCTAAACTGATCTGGTTTGAATCCCCAAGCCTACAGGTGAAAATCGATGACCCTTGAGAAATGCAACCCTTGAAATGCACATTCTAAATTGCTCCTGTAAGTTGCTCTGGATAAGAGTGTCTGCTAAATTATTAAAATGTAAATAACCCAGGGTTGGGAATATAGAAAAGCGGGCCTTCTAGGTGGTAAAGGCCTGTGACTCGGCCTATTTGTTGTTAATCAAGCCTACCACTGGGTGAATCAGCTATCTTGATGATTGAGTTTGAGATGATCATGGCCACGAATCTGAACAGGGAGTACATTAGAGGGCTGAGCACGCACCCCTGGGCAGCACCCGTCTGAGGGTAAGAGTGGCGGAGATGTTGTTGCCTGCCTTCAAACCTGGGGTTGGAGAATCAGGAAGTCGAGGACCCAGGTTCAGACCCAGGACCTCGAGCTTAGTAATGAACTCTGAGGGCACATTCTAAACTGAGCTGGTCATTGAACATCATTCTTAATAAGTATTCCGCTTGTCCAGGTGGGATAAGGCAGGGTGCAGCGCAATGGAGAAATCTGGAAAGTGATGAAAGAATGAGATCATGCTGTAAAAACAGCCACTGAAGTCCAAATTAGAGCATGACAGACGTAGGTTTACCATATTGAGACATAAGGTGATGAAAGAAAAACAGACAGGTCAAGGCAAACTTTTTTATTAACAGAATTGGTGAAGCAAAGGGACATTCTAAATTGATCTGGGAGAATCTAAAAAAGGTACATTCTAAACTGATCTGGGAGAATCTAAAAAAGGGACATTCTAAACTGATCTGGGAGAATCTAAAAAAGGGACATTCTAAACTGATCTGGGAGAATCTAAAAAAGGGACATTCTAAACTGATCTGGGAGAATCTAAAAAAGGGACATTCTAAACTGATCTGGGAGAATCTAAAAAAGGGACATTCTAAACTGATCTGGGAGAATCTAAAAAAGGTACATTCTAAACTGATCTGGGAGAATCTAAAAAAGGGACATTCTAAACTGATCTGGGAGAATCTAAAAAAGGGACATTCTAAACTGATCTGGGAGAATCTAAAAAAGGGACATTCTAAACTGATCTGGGAGAATCTAAAAAAGGGACATTCTAAACTGATATGGGAGAATCTAAAAAAGGGACATTCTAAACTGATCAGGGAAAATCTAAAAAAGGGACATTCTAAACTGATCTGGGAGAATCTAAAAAAGGGACATTCTAAACTGATCTGGGAGAATCTAAAAAAGGGACATTCTAAACTGATCTGGGAGAATCTAAAAAAGGGACATTCTAAACTGATCTGGGAGAATCTAAAAAAGGTACATTCTAAACTGATCTGGGAGAATCTAAAAAAGGGACATTCTAAACTGATCTGGGCGAATCTAAAAAAGGGACATTCTAAACTGATCTGGGCGAATCTAAAAAAGGGACATTCTAAATTGATCTGGGAGAATCTAAAAAAGGGACATTCTAAACTGATCTGGGAAAATCTGAAAAAGGGACATTCTAAACTGATCTGGGAGAATCTAAAAAAGGGACATTCTAAACTGATCTGGGAGAATCTAAAAAAGGGACATTCTAAACTGATCTGGGAGAATCTAAAAAAGGGACATTCTAAACTGATCTGGGAGAATCTAAAAAAGGGACATTCTAAACTGATCTGGGCGAATCTAAAAAAGGGACATTCTAAACTGATCTGGGCGAATCTAAAAAAGGGACATTCTAAATTGATCTGGGAGAATCTAAAAAAGGGACATTCTAAACTGATCTGGGAAAATCTGAAAAAAAGGGACATTCTAAACTGATCTGGGAGAATCTAAAAAAGGGACATTCTAAACTGATCTGGGAGAATCTAAAATCTGGGAGGGACATTCTAAACTGATCTGGGAGAATCTAAAAAAGGGACATTCTAAACTGATCTGGGAGAATCTAAAAAAGGGACATTCTAAACTGATCTGGGAGAATCTAAAAAAGGGACATTCTAAATTGATCTGGGAGAATCTAAAAAAGGGACATTCTAAACTGATCTGGGAGAATCTAAAAAAGTTAACGGGGAAAGACCATAGTAACACTCCAAAAAGACTTAGAAATCATGGTGAATTACAATCTAACACAGGATGCAGTCGAAATAGCAATAGTCTTAATTTCCTACTTTGTTGACTCTGTCAGGGTACAGAACCCCTCCACCGGTTTCTTGGGCTCAGTGCTAGTGAATGACACTCAACCTGTCTTCGTCATAAGGGAGGTTTCTGAGTCAAAGGTGAACAAGGTGATTAGCTCACTAAAGAACTCTAAAGCCAAAGATGTTTTTGGGCTGGACTCTACCTTTCTTAAAAACTACAAAGAGTCACCCATTGGCACCATTACTAAGGTCACCAACACATCTATTGGTCAGGGGGTGTTGCCAAGTGTCTGGAAGTCGGCCATAATAACTGCCATTTTTTTAATCGGGTGACCCTGCCGACGTGAGTAACTACAGGCTCGTTAGTATACTACATGTGGTGTCGAAGGTTGTTGAAAAGTGTGTAGCAGAGCAACTGATGGCCCACCTCAACAACAGCCCCTTCACATTACACTCCATGCAGTTTGGCTTCGGAGCAAAACACTCCACAGAAACGGCCAACTGCTTTCTTCTGGAAAATGTGAGTCCAAGATGGACAAAGGGGGCGTTGTTGGGACTGTGTTTCTGGACCTAAGGAAGGCTTTTGAAAAATGTTAACCATGAGATTTTCATCATAAAATTGCCAAGTTCAACTTCCCCCGATGACTTGAGATGGATGAAATCATACCTCGAAGGCAGAACTCAGCGTGTCAGAGTGAGCAATGAGCTGTCGCCCACTCTCAGCTATGATGTGGGCGTGCCCCAAGGGTCAATAGTGGGGCTCCTCCTGTACATTAATGATCTGTACATTAATGATCTGTCTTCTGTCTGTACTGGGTCTGTAGTTCAGCCTGTACATTAATGATCTGCCTTCTGTCTGTACTGAAGTTCAGCCTGTACATTCATAATCTGCCTTCTGTCTGTACTGGGTCTGTAGTTCAGCCTGTACATTCATAATCTGCCTTCTGTCTGTACTGGGTCTGTAGTTCAGCCTGTACATTCATAATCTGCCTTCTATCTGTACTGGGTCTGTAGTTCAAATGTATGCAGATGAAACACTAATATGCCGTTGAAGTCAGAAGTAGAAGAAGAAAAATGCGTTTTTAACCAATCAGCATTCAGCATTACACAATGGTACTAGATGTTTGTGCATAACTGTATTGAATGATATATATACAGTTGAAGTCGGACGTTGACATACACTCAGGTTGGAGTCATTAAAACTTGTTTTTCAACCTCTCCACACATTTCTTGATAACAAACTATAGTTTTGGCAAGTCGGTTAGGACATCTACTTTGTGCATGACACAAGTAATTTCCAGCAATTACTTACAGACAGATTGTTTCACTTATAATTCACTGTATCACAATTCCAGTGGGTCAGAAGTTTACATACACTCATTTGACTGTGCTTTTAAAAGGTTGAGTCTTGAGTCAATTGGAGGTGTACCTGTGGATGTATTTCAAGGTCAATCTTCAAACTCAGTGCCTCTTTGCTTGACATCATGGGAAAATCAAAAAGAAATCAGCCAAGACTTCAGGAAAAAATAATTGTAGACCTCCACAAGTCTGGTTCATCCTTGGGAACAATTTACAAAATCCTGAAGGTACCACGTCCATCTGTACAAGCAATAGTACACAGGTATAAACACCATGGGACCACACAGCCGTCATACCGCTCAGGAAGGAAACGTGTTCTGTTTCCTAGAGATGAACGTACTTTGGTGCGAAAAGTGCAAATCAATCCCAGAACATCAGCAAAGGATATTGTGAAGATGCTGGAGGAAACAGGTACAAAAGTATCTATATCCACAGTAAAACAAGTCCAATATCGACATAACCTGAGAGGTCGCTCAGCAAGGCTCTCCCTCGACCTTCCATTTGGCAAATCTGACCATAATTCTATCCTCCTGATTCCTGCCTACAAACAAAAATTAAAGCAGGAAGCACAGGAAGCACCAAGACAAGATAAAACAATGGTCAGAGGATGCAGATGCTAAGCTACAGGACTGTTTTGCTGGCACAGACTGGGATATGTCCTGGGATTCCTCCGATGGCATTGAGGAGTACAATACATCAGTCATTGGCTTCATCAATAAGTGCATCACACTGAGCTAAAGGCTAGAGCTGCGGCTTTCAAGGAGCAGGACTCTAACCCAGAAGCGTATAAGAAATCCCGCTATGCCCTCCGACAAACCATCAAACAGGCAAATTGTCAGTACAGGACCAAGATCAAATCGTACTACACCGGCTCTGACACTCATCGGATGCCTGCAAACTATTACAGACTATAAAGGCAAGCACAGCTGAGAGCTTCGCAGTGACACAAGCCTAGCAGATGAGCTACACTTCTTCAATGTTCGCTTTGAGGCAAATAACACTGGAACATGCATGAGATCACCAGCTGTTCCGGAAGACTGTGTGATCACGCTCTCCGCAACCGACGTGAGTAAACCTTCTTAAGGATCATGCCCCTTTTTCTCCATTTCCACCTGAATGAGGTGCCCAGAGTAAACTGCCTGTAGCTCAGGCCCTGAAGCCAGGATATGCATATTATTGGTACCATTGGAAAGAAAACACGTTGAAGTTTGTAGAACTGTTAAATGAATGCAGGAGAATATAACACAATAGATATAGGTAGTATAAAATCCCCCAAAAAAACAACCAGAATATATTTTTTTGAGAGACCATCCTCTTAGAAATGCAAGAGAAAGCTCATATTGTAAAAATAAAATCATATGGCTTCCACAGGATTCTATGTTCAAAGTTTCAGGCTTTTTGTATGAGGACACAGTCTTTATGAAATTGCGCACCTGCTAAAATGGGTTTCCTATTGAACAGATTTCTTTCCAAAATATATATTATAGTTTCATTACATTTTAGGAGTAAATACAAACCTATTTTGACTTGTTGAAACAAAGTTTAGGGATAGATTTTCAGATTCCTTTATCTGCAAGTTGAACAGTTGGATTGCTCAAATGGATGGAGCCAACTATACAGACTTTTTTGGAACATGAAAAATTATTTTATCTAACAAAACGAAACTACATGTTATCTCTGGGACCATTTGGATTACAAATTAAAGGAAGATTTTCAAAAAGTAAGTGAATATTTAATCTTTATATGTAGTAATATTATATGACACCTGTGCCGGTGGAAACATGTTTTGATGTGTGGCGCCGTCGTCAAACAATCACATGTTTTCTCTGTAATAGCTACTGTAAATTGGACAGTGCAGTTAGACTAACAAGAATTTAATCTTTTAGCTGATATGTGACACTTATATAATAATGTTTAACTGTTATGACAACCATTAGAATTTATTTGAATTACCTCCAGTTTCACCGGAACTTGACCCACTAGCGGGATACCGATTCTTATTCTTATTCACATGTTTTGGCTGCAATCCCGATGTCGGGATAAGTGTCATCAACAACCGCTGAATAGCATAGCGCTACATACAATAAATATTACTATAAATATTTATATTCATAAAATAACAAGTGCAATATAGGAAAACACAGTTTAGCCTTTTGTTAATCCACCTGTCTGGCAGATTTTGAAATTATGCTTTACAGCAAAAGCAATCCAAGCGTTTGTGTAAGTTTATCGATCGCACGATAAAAACATTAAGTACACTCAGCATCAGGTAGCTCGGTCACGAAAATCAGAAAAGCAATCAAATTAATCGTTCACTTTTGATGATCTTTGGATGTTTTCACTCACGAGACTCCCAGTTACACAACAAATGTTCCTTTTGTTCCATAAAGATTATTATTTTTAGATCCAAAATACCTCCGTTTGTTTGTTGCGTTATGTTCAGAAATCCACAGGAAAGAGCGGTCACGACAACGCAGATAGAAATTCCAAATAGTTTCCATAATGTCCACAGAAACATGTCAAACGCTTTTTATAATCAAACCTCAAGTTGTTTTTAAAATATATAATCAATAATATATCAACCGCAAATGTCTTTCACAGTAGGAGAGGGGAAAACAATGCCTATCCAAAATCTGTTTCGCGAGCATAACTCATGTGACCACTTGACGCGATGTTATCGTTCTAGATCATTTTTCAAAATAAAAGCCTGAAACTATGAAGACTGTGGACACCTTGAGGAAGCGATAGGAAAAGGAATCTGGTTGATATCCCTTTAAATGGAGCAAAGGGATGCTATGGAACATGGAGTTTTCAAAATAGAAACCACTTCCTGCATTGATTTTCCTCAGGGTTTCGCCTGCAAAATCAGTTCTGTTATACTCACAGACAATATTCTGACAGTTTTGGAAACTTTAGAGTATTTTCTATCCAATACGAATAATAATATGCATATATTATCAACTGAGACTGGCCATTTACTGCCTCTGCAGCCATAAAAAGTTAAACAGGTCAACATTCACAAGGCCGCAGGGCCAGACAGATTACCAGGAGATGTATTGCGAGCATGCGCTGAATAACTGGCAAGTGTCTTCACTGACATTTTCTCAGAGTCTTAAATAGACCATCATAGTGCCTGTGCCCAAGAATACTAAGGTAACCTGCCTAAATGACTACTGATCCGTAGCACTCAAGTCTGTAGCCATGAAAAGGATTTGAAAGGCTGGTCATGGCTCACATCATCACCATTATACCAGAAACACTGGACTCACTGCAATTTGCATACCGCTCCAACAGATCCACAGACGATGCAATCTCTATTGCACTATTGCACTCCATGCTGCCGTTTCCCACCTAGACAAAAGGGACACCTATGTGAGAATGCTATTCATTGACTACAGCTCGGTGTTTAACACCATAGTGCCCTCAAAGCTCCTCACCAAGCTGAGGACCCTGGAACTAAACACCTCCCTCTGCAACTCGATCCTGGACTTCCTGACGGGCCACCTCTAGGTGGTAAGGTTAGGTGACAACACATCCGCCACGCCAATCCTGAACACAGGGGGCCCTCACTGGGTTGCGTGCTCAGTCCCCTCCTGTACTCCCTGTTCACTCATGACTGGACGACCAGGAACGACTCCAACACCATTCATTACATTTGCAGATGACACAACTGATCACCAACAACGACGACACAGCCTATGAAGAGGAGGTCAGAGACCTGGCCGTGTGGTGCCAGGACAAGAACCTCTCCCTCAACGTGATCAAGACAAAGGAGATGATTGTGGAATACGGTAAAAAGAGGACCGAGCACGCCCCCAATCTCATCCACGGGGCTGTGGTGGAGCAGGTTGAGAGCTTCAAGTTCCTTGGTGTACACATCACCAACAAACTAACATGGTCCAAATACACCAAGACAGTCATGAAGAGGGACAAAACCTATTCTCCCTCAGGAGACTGAAAAGATTTGGCATGGGTCCTCAGATCCTCAAAAGTGTTCTAGAGCTGCATCATCGAGAGCATCCTGACTGGTTGCATAACCGCCTGGTATGGCAACTGCGTGAACGGCCCAGTACATCACTGGGGCCAAGCTTCCTGCCATCCAGGTCCTCTATACCAGGCGGTGTCAGATGAAGGCCCTAAAAATTGTCATAGAATCCAGCCACCCTAGTCATAGACTGTTCTCTCTGCTACCGCACGACAAGTAGAACCAGAGTACCAAGTCGAGGTCCTAGAGGCTTCTAAACAGCTTCTACCCCTAAGCCATAAGACTCCTGAACATCTCATCAAATGGCTACCCAGACCCCCCCTCCCTTTTACAAAGCTGCTATTCTCTGTTGTTATCATCTATGCATTTTTGGCTTGTAAGTGAGCATTTCACTGTATGGTCTACGCCTGTTGTATTCGCCGCATTCGACTAATACAATGGGATTTGATTTGATATAACATACTGCTCGACGAGTTGGGCCCAAGCTTGATGTACAACATTAAAACCCGTTCAGTCTGTCTACAAACAGGCTCTCGAAGTGCTTGATAGGAAGACCTATAGCCATCATCACTGTTACATCCTCAGAAAGCATGAGCTCCTGAGTTGGAAAACATATTGTGCAATACACTGACGCATGTCTTCTATTCAAGATCCTAAATAGCCTGGCTCCTCCTCCACTAAGTACTTTTATTAAACAGAAAACCCAGACCTACGGCAGCAGATCCACAAGGCCATGAGAAGTGACTGCACTTTTCACCTTCAGGAAAAGCACTTTTAGTCAATCTGCTTTCTCAGTCAGAGCTTGTCTGGTATACAGACACACACGTCTGACACACACAACTGCATCACCTATCACACCTTTAGTCAATCTGCTTTCTCAGTCAGAGCTTCCCATGTCTGGACTACAGACACACACATCTGGCACACACAACTGCATCACCTATCACACCTTTAGTCAATCTGCTTTCTCAGTCAGAGCTTCCCATGTCTGGACTACAGACACACACATCTGGCACACACAACTGCATCACCTATCACACCTTCACAAAAAAACATGAAGAATAGTGGCCAAGAAAAAGTAACTAAGATGTCGGAGAGAAAAGAAAAAAATTTTGATAGGTCCCAGCTTCACATGGGGGGAGAGAGAGAGAGAGATACTGAGAGACAGATACAGAGAGACAGAGACAGAGACAGAGAGAGAGAGAGAGAGAGAGAGAGAGAGACAGAGACAGAGACAGAGACAGAGACAGAGACAGAGACATAGAGAGAGAGAGAGAGAGAGAGAGAGAGAGAGAGAGAGAGAGAGATACTGAGAGACAGATACAGAGAGACAGAGAGAGAGAGAGAGAGAGAGAGACAGAGACAGAGACAGAGACAGAGACAGAGACAGAGACATAGAGAGAGAGAGAGAGACAGCAGCACCTCGATCTTATGCACAGATTTTGTCAGACCTGGGCCCTGACAGTAAATCTCAGTAAGACCAAAATAATGGTGTTCCAAAAAAAGGTCCAGTCGCCAGGACCACAAATACAAATTCCATCTAGATACTGTTGCCCTAGAGCACACAAAAAACTATACATACCTTGGCCTAAACATCAGCGCCACAGGTAACTTCCACAAAGCTGTGAACGATCTGAGAGACAAGGCAAGAAGGGCATTCTATGCCATCAAAAGGAACATAAATTTCAACATACCAATTAGGATTTGGCTAAAAATACTTGAATCAGTCATAGAGCCCATTGTCCTTTATGGTTGTGAGGTCTGTGGTCCGCTCACCAACCAAGACTTCACAAAATGGGACAAACACCAAATTGAGACTCTGCACGCAGAATTCTGCAAAAATATCCTCCGTGTACAACGTAGAACACCAAATAATGCATGCAGAGCAGAATTAGGCCGATACCCACTAATGATCAAAATCCAGAAATTAAATTCTATAACCACCTAAAAGCAAGCGATTCCCAAATCTTCCACAACAAAGCCATCACCTAAAGAGAGATTAACCTGGAGAAGAGTCCCCTAAGCAAGCTGGTCCTGGGGCTCTATTCACAAACACAAACACACCCTACAGAGCCCCAGGACAGCAGCACAATTAGACCCAACCAAATCATGAGAAAACAAAAAGATAATTACTTGACACATTGGAAAGAATTAACAAAGAACAGAGCAAACTGGAATGCTATTTGGCCCTACACAGAGAGTACACAGCGACGGAATACCTGGCCACTGTGACTGACACAAAATTAAGGAAAATTTGACTATGTACAGACTCAGCGAGCATAACCTTGATATTGAGAAAGGCCGCCGTAGGCAGACATGGCTCTCAAGAGAAGACAAAATGAGGTCGAAACTGAGCTGCACTTCCTAACCTCCTGCCCAATGTATGACCATATTAGAGAGACATATTTCCCTCAGATTACACAGATCCACAAAGAATGAGAAAAAAACAAACAAATTTTGATAAACTCCCATATCTACTAGGTGAAATTCCACAGTGTTCCATTACAGCAGCACGATTTGTGACCTGTTGCCACGAGAAAAGGGCAACCAGTGAAGAACACACACCATTGTAAATACAACCCATATCTATGCTTATTTATTTTATCTTGTGTCCTTTACCATTTGTACATTGTTAAAACACTGTATATATATGACATTTGTAATGTCTTTATTGTTTTGAAACTTCTGGATGTGTGATGTTTACTGTTAATTTTTTTTGTTTATTTAACTTTATATATTCACTTTATATATTATCTACCTTACTTGCTTTGGCAATGTTAACACATGTTACCCATGCCAATAAAGCCCTTGAATTGAATTGAATTGAGAGAGAGACGAGAGAGAGAGAGACAGAGGAAGAGGGAGGAAGAGAGAGAATCCTCCTCCTTGTCTTCATCTTTAGTTAATATTTGATGCTCTGTCCAGTATTATCAAATCTCTCAATGAATCAAGAAACTGTTCATGGAATCAATCCATTCTTTATGAAAGATGAACGATTACATCATCATACTTGTCATATATTTAAGGTTACTTTGTTTCAATTTTCAACACCTTGTAACAAACTTCTTCGTCTGATGAGGAGTAGGAAGGATTGGACCAAAATGCAGCTCTGTAAGTGTCCATGATTATGTATTATATCAGAACACGAAAAATAAAAAATAACAAAGTGAGGGAAAGAAATGAAAATCGAAACAGTTCTGTATGGTGAAAACACAGACACAGAAAACAACTACCCACAAATCATAGTGGGAAAACAGGCTGCCTAAGTATGGTTCTCAATCAGAGACAACGATTCACAGCTGCCTCTGATTGGGAACCATACCAGGCCTAAACACATAGAACTATAACACACAGAACAAACAGAATGCCCACCCCGACTCACGCCTTGACAAAACTAAAATAGAGACATAAAAAAGGATCTGAGGTCAGGACGTGACACAGTCTATATTCTGAGTGTATTGTCTTTCGATCATCTATATTCATCTATATTCTGAGAGTGTTGTCTTTCGATCATCTATATTCATCCCAATGAATGAAATAGATTGTAATAAATATATCCCATTTAGCAGACGCTTTTGTCCAAAGCGAATGCCATCAAATTGTATACCAGTTTTTATAAGTGATACTAGTTTTGTTTTGAATTGCTATGATTTGAGTACATTTACTTAAATTCCAAAACTCCATTCAAGCTTTTTAACTCTACAAAGATTTAGTCTTAAAGTGGGATGAAAATTGTTTCTATTGTTAACAAAACATCTAACAAAATCACAACTGTAGACGCACACACACACAAACACACACATGCACACACACACTCACAGACAAACACACACACACACACACACACCCCTTTCTAAAACTGTCTCATGCTATTGTAGTGAATATGGTCAGATTGCCCTGACTGTTCCTCTAAACACAAAGTGACCATCCAGACACAAACACTCCTGATTGAAATGGCCATGTTTACTCAGACACAACCCTGTAAAGGGAAAAAAAGCTTTTGTGTCAAAACGAGTCATGCTGTCTGGGTATGAAAGACCTCAGTCAATATTGAGTCTTGTGGGGCTTCTGACGGCTGTTGAAATAACCTCTGTATAACAATATTAATTATAAAAGAATAACAATAACAATCTGTGGTTGAATGGTCCCCTATTAGGACACAAGGCAGTACACTGTGGGTGTAGTTATGGCAGGTAAATCACAGTCCAGTTATACACTGATAGTCTGAATGGGATTGGTGACAGAGAGGACCTTTTGTACCTGCTTAATATAATGTAGACCTCACATCTAGTAATCCACCTTAATAGCACCATATATCTAACGTTTCTCAATCCTTGTTTCACCTTATGGATGTAGGGTTATGTGAGTGGGAAGAGATGTGTGTGTGTGTGTGTGTGTGTGAAATCATATAAACCAGAGTTAAGGAGAAGGTCTCTCTCTCTCTCTCTCTCTCTCTCTCTCTCTCTCTCTCTCTCTCTCTCTCTCTCTCTCAAACATGTTAACATTGCCAAAGCAAATGAGGTAGATAATATATAAAGTAAATATATAAAGTGAAAAACAGTAAACATTACACATACAGAAGTTTCAAAACAACATATTATATATATACAGTGTTTTTACAATGTACAAATGGTTAAAAGACACAAGATAAAATAAATAAGCATAAATATGGGTTGTATTTACAATGGTGTTTGTTCTTCACTGGTTGCCCTTTTCTCGTGGCAACAGGTCACAAATCTTGCTGCTGTGATGGCACACTGTGGAATTTCACCCAGTAGATATTGTTTTCGAATTCGTTGTGGATCTGTGTAATCTGAGGGAAATATGTCTCTCTAATATGGTCATACATTGGGCAGGAGGTTAGGAAGTGCAGCTCAGTTTCCACCTCATTTTGTGGGCAGTGAGCACATAGCCTGTCTTCTCTTGAGAGCCATGTCTGCCTACGGCGGCCTTTCTCAATAGCAAGGCTATGCTCACTGAGTCTGTACATAGTCAAAGCTTTCCTTAATTTTGGGTCTCTCTCTCTCTCTCTCTCTCTCTCTCTCTCTCTCTCTCTCTCTCTCTCTCTCTCTCTCTCTCTCTCTCTCGGTGCATGCTGGGTGTTTTTGGAGTTTGAGTGTTTGGTGTGGAAAGCTCTATCCTAACTAACTTTCTTGATTCTTTTCTTTGCATGTTATTTTCTATGGTGGAGGGTTAATGCAATATTTGTTTTTAGCGGTATCCAAAGTTTTCTTTTCCAAGTTAGGGTGGAAGAGGACAGAGTAACTTTCCTGGGGGTTGGAAGGTGTAGTGTGCGCAATGGCTTCTCAGCCTAGCGGAGGAGACGCTGTCGATACAGCATGGATTCAGGTGTGTTCCTGAGAACGGAGTTAAGGTGGAGGAGGTTCTGCTCGCGGTCGGTGAACAGGTAGGAGCTGAGTTTATACATTCTGCTTCTAGAATGAACAAAGCTGTGGTTGTGTTCATGAAAAGGGCTAATTTGGTCGGTAGGCTAATTGCTAGCGGAATATTTGTAAGGGATGTGTTGGTGTCAATTTCACCTCTCTCTACCCCTTCAACAAGAGTTGTAGTGGCAAATTTGCCTCCGTTTATTACGGATGATCAAATTAGGAAAGAGCTGAGTCGTTTTGGTAAGTTTGCTAGCGGTTTCCGTGTACTGTCAGCAGGTTTTCAGGCAGATGCCGTTAAGCATGTTGTTTCGTTCAGGAGGCAAGTGTTTATGTTTCTGAACAATAATGAGCAACAGCTAAATGTGCATTTTAAAGTGAGGCATGGGGAGGGGCTCTATGCAGGTTTTGCCAGCACAGATAGTCTACGGTGTTTTGAATGTGGGGATTTGGGGCACAAGAGCTTTGCGTGCCCACATAAAGGCCATAGACAAGGTGAGGGTACAAGCGCAAGTGGGGAAATCGAGGTCAAAATGCAGGGGTAAGGAGATGCAGACAGCAGAGGCTGGGCCTAGTCAGTCTAGAGATGGTGGTGTAGATGAGGCTGGGTCTAGTCAGGCTAGAGATGGTAGGGTAGTGGAGGCTGGGTCTAGTCAGGCTAGAGATGGTGGAGAAGCAGAGGCTGGGTCTAGTCAGGCTAGAGATGGTGGGGTAGCTGAGGCTGGGCCTAGACATGCTATGGAGGGTGGTGTAGCTGAGGCTGGCCCTAGTCATGCTATGGAGGGTGGTGCAGATGATGCTGGGCCTAGTCATGCTATGGAGGGTGGTATAGCTGAGGCTGGCCCTAGTCATGCTATGGAGGGTGGTGTAGCTGAGGCTGGCCCTAGTCATGCTATGGAGGGTGGTGCAGAGGATACTGCGTCTAGTCAGGTTATTCTAGTGGATGAGGAGAGTATAGTGGGGAAGTGTAAGAGATTAGGGGGAGGAGGAGGGTGTCAAGAGGAAAGGAAAAAGGGTGTGAACAAAGGCACCATGGAAATGTTGCCTGTTGCTGTGGGTGAGGCCCTAACCAGAGAGAAAGGGCAGGTGGTCAGGGTGGGAGATAGAGAAGAGGAGGAAAGTGAGTCTGAGGAAGAAGATGAGGAGTTATTTTTTTCAGACTCCTCTTCAATTGGCCCGGAGCTGACAGCTAGTCAACCAGAGGGGTCTAAGTACACGTTGAGAGAACTGACAAGGTTCCTGAATGAGACTAAGGGGAAAAAAGTTAATCTTGAGGCTTTTTTTCCTGATCCTAGAAAGTTTGTAAGATCAGTACAACATGCTATGAAAAATGAGGGGCATGGTGTCCTCTCACCCAGGAAACGGTTTAGGTTGAGGAAGTGGGTCACAATAGTGCGTAAAGGTTTACCTTCAGACACTGTTTAAATGTTTAATTTCTTACTGACACTGGGGCTTTTTGAGCTTTGCTATTGGTCTATTTCTCTGCTTGCTTTTCTCCCAATTCTTATGGAGACTCTTCGGGTAGGCTCGCTCAATATAAATGGCGCCAGAGATGCGGGAAAGAGGAGTGTGTTGGGTGAATATGTAAAACAAAAAAAAGTACAGGTGTTGTTTCTACAGGAGACGCATATTGATGTGGTGAATGAAGTTGATTGGGGGCTCTGGTGGAAAGGGGCAAGTGTGTTGAGCCATGGGACAAATCTTAGTGCAGGTGGTACAGTCCTTTTTGCACCGGGTCTGGCTGTAAAAATTTGCTCCTCAAAGGAGGTGTGTAGGGGTAGGTTGCTTGTTGTTAAAGCAGAAATTAACAACATGTGTTTTGTCTTTATAAATGTGTATGCGCCTAACACAGGGAGAGAAAGAGGGGTTCTATTTGGGAGTCTTAGACAGGAACTCTCACAAGTAGCGCCTGAGGAGACGCTGGTGATCGGAGGTGACTGGAACTGTACAATGGATTTTACAAAAGACAGAAATGGGGAAGAGCCTCATTCAGTGTCAGTGGGAGTGTTAAGGGACATTTTTAATCAGTTTGACCTAGTGGATGTTTGGAGAACTAAACATCCAAACACACGACAGTATACGTGGGTGAAGGTTTTTGGGGCTAGGGTGAGTGCAGCTCGACTTGATCGTTTTTACATGTCCAGGAATCAGAGCAATAGGCTGCTGGGTGCTACCATTCTCCCAGTGGGGTTTTCGGATCACCACATAACCATGGCTCGGCTGTCTATTTCACCAGGGCCCCGGCAGGCATCTTATTGGAAGTTCAATGTAAAGCTCTTACAAGATGCCACTTTTTGCTCAGGTTTCCAGACTTTTTGGGAAAGATGGGGGCAGCGAAGAGAGGAGTATGAGTCTCTGAGTCAATGGTGGGATGTGGGGAAAGTGCAAATTCGGCTTTTCTGTCAACAGTACACAGCTCTCTCATCCTCAGAGGCTAGGAGAGTATTGGGGGAACTAGAGCGGTGTATTAGTGAGATGGAGGTAGAGATGGTGGGGCAAGGCAATGTAGGCCTCCAGGCTAACTTAGCCGAATTACGTAGGGACCTGGGCAGTTTTTTCCAGGTTAAAGCAAAGGGAGCACTTGTAAGAGCTAGGTTCTCCATGCTCAAGGAGATGGATGCTCCCAGCTCCTTCTTCTTTGGTTTGGAAAGACAGAGCAGTGAAGCCAAGGGTATGCATTGTCTACGGCTGTCTGATGGGCGGGTGACCTCTGTGGTGGGGGAGATGCGGGAGCGGACTGTGGAGTTTTATACTGAATTGTATAGGGCAGAAATGTGTGATCCTATGTGTGCTCAGGTCTTGTTCACAGGACTCCCTAAGCTCTCTCGGGCACAGAGGGATGAAATGGACATTCCTCTGTTGTCACATGAACTGGCAGAGGCAGTAAGCCAGATGTCCCCCGGTCGTGCACCCGGGGTCGATGGACTTCCAGTGGAATTTTACAAAAAATTCTGGGGAACAATTGGACAGGATTTCCTTTGCGTGTTGCGAGAATGCGTCGGGGTAGGAGAGTTGCCGATGAGCTGCCGTCGGGCGGCTCTGACTCTCCTGCCCAAAAAAGGGGACTTGTGTGAACTTAAGAACTGGAGGCCTGTGGCATTACTCTGTGCGGACTACAAGATTTTTGCCAAGGTCCTCTCTAACAGACTGAAGTCCCATCTGGACTCTATAATACACAAGGACCAGACATATTGTGTACCGGGACGCTCAATCACGGACAACTTGTTCTTGATTAGGGACATGTTGGACTTGTCGAGAGGTTCTAATGTGAACTTTGGACTGGTCTCTTTAGATCAAGAGAAGGCTTTTGATAGAGTGGATCATGAGTATCTGTTTAATGTGATGTCTGTGTTTGGGTTTGGGAAGAGTTTTGTGACCTGTGTGAAGCTGTTGTATGCTGGGGCGTCATGTATGGTTAAGGTGGGAGGGGGGCTCAGTAGGCCAGTCTGGGTGAGACGGGGCATTAGACAAGGATGCCCTCTATCTGGGCAGCTGTACACACTAGCCATTGAGCCTTTTTTAGGACTGCTACGCAGGAGACTGCGGGGAGTGTGCTGGACAGGCATGGATGTGGTGACAGGAATAGCAGTCTCAGCATATGCGGATGATGTTTCTGTGATGGTCAGGGATGGGCAAGATATGCAGGAACTAGAGACCAGTCTGAAGGTGTACGAGGGAGCTTCATCAGCTAAGGTAAACTGGGGAAAGAGCAAAGCTCTGTTATGTGGGGCATGGGGGGATAGGGCTCCTCCTCTGCTTCCAGGGGTTTGCAGTGGGGTTGTGAAGGGCTTAAAGTGTTGGGGGTGTACCTGGGCTCGGAGAGGTGGGTCAGCAAGAACTGGGAGGGGCTGTCACAGGCAGTGGTGTCAAGACTGGCCAGGTGGAGGTGGCTCCTGTCCCAAGTGTCATATAGAGGGAGGGTGCTGATAATCAACAACCTGGTGGCATCTTCCTTATGGCATAAACTGGCTGTCCTCAACCCCCCCGCCGGTCTGCTTGCAGACCTGCAACGCAAGCTGGTGGACTTCTTTTGGTCGGGACATCACTGGCTGAAGGCAGCAGTTTTGTACATGACCGTCCACGAAGGAGGACAGGGCCTGGTGGAACTGGAGAGCAGGATGGCTGCTTTCCGACTAAAGGCGGTGCAGAGACTGCTGTACCACACTGATGTTGGCTGGAGGGAACCAGCATGCGCGCTGCTGAGGAGAGCTGGCGGATTAGGGTTGGACCGGCAGCTGTTCCTCATGAAGCTGGAGAGGCTGAGTACAGCAGGTCTCTCAGAGTTTTACTCTGCGGTGCTGAGGGCCTGGCAGCTGCTAAGGCCCACACGAGAAGGGGGAGTGGAGCCTGGGCAGTGGGTGTGGGAGGAGCCTATCTTCCACAACCCAGCCATCCCTTTGAGATCGGTTCAGTCGGCCACCCTGCAGAGGCAACTGATGGCAGGGGGTTTACAAAGGCTGGGTGACCTGAGACTGCTGGGAGAGGAGGGGTGGAAAACCCCAGAGGTCTTGGCGCAACAAACAGGAATAACGTCTCTTAGGCTGCTGGAGAGATTCCTGGAGGAGGTCCAGGAGGCACTGTCTGAGCCGGTAAGGGGGGTGTTTGAGAGGCCAAAGGGAGAGGGGCCACCAATGTTCCCGCCACTGCAGGTGACGGCAGAGACTGGGGACTGGCAAGGGGGTCTGGAGGACTTGTTAGATTTTAACACTCCGAGCCTGGGGGAGTTTGAGGATGTGGGAGGTAAAGCCCTCTACAACCTCTGCGTTAAGGTTAGGAACATTAGGAGCCTGGGGAGTTTGAGGATGTGGGAGGTAAAGCCCTCTACAACCTCTGTGTTAAGGTGAGGAACATTAGAAGCCTAACAGGAGTGAAGGCACATCAGTGGCAGGGGGTATGTGGGGCGGAGAGTATGGTGGGTTTTAGATGGAGGGCGCTCTACAAACCCCCAGTACCAAAGAGGTCAGGGGACCTCCAGTGGAGGGTTCTTCATGGAGCCCTGGCCACTAACAGCTGGTTGGCACGGGTTGATCCGGGAATTGGGCAGGGGTGTCCTTTCTGTCAAATGATAGAAACTGTAATTCATGTGTTTTCTGTGTGCACCAGGTTAATGCCATTAATGTCTCTGTTGGAATGTCTGTGTGACAGGTTGGGGGTGGTTTTTGCTGTTGGGATGTTTATAATGGGATACAGGTATTCGAGTAAGGAGAAAGAAAAATGTGTTTTGTTGAATTTTTGTTTGCTCAGGCAAAGTTAGCTATTTGGCTAACAAGGAGGAACAGGGTCAAAGGTGGGGGGATAACAGACCCTTTACTACTGTTTAATGGGATGGTCTCTGCGCGCCTTAGGGTTGAGTTTGAGTTCTATAAAATGATCAAATGTGTGGAGATGTTTGAGGAGATATGGTGTGTTGGGGGGGCTGTCTGTATTGCTGGGGAAGATGATTTGGATATACGGTTGTAGGAGAGGGTTTTTGTGTTTTTGTGTTTTTGTGGTGATTTGTATCATGTGGTAGATGGAAAGATGAGTATGGTACATGTATGCAGTACAGGATAAAAATTTTATTTTAGGAGGGGGGGTGAGTTTTAAATGAATTGAGAATATTTCAATAAAGAAAGACCAAAAGTCAAAGTCTCTCTCTCTCTCTCTCTCTCTCTCATATCAAAGAGATGGAGGCGTCGCGTCCACAGGTTCCATCGCCACGGTAACCAGGGTCAAGGAAAACAAGCAGCTACCTTATTTAGTCCGATATGAATAACAACAACTTGTAAATGAGTAATCATTTTGAAGAAGGGGATTGTAAATACACATAGCAATTTATTTCCCCTCCCCCTTATGATCCCTGGAGATGAATGTGAAACCAATCATATGGAATTCAACTGAAAATCATAGCAACATGACATGTATTCATTAAGGCCCCTTTTTCACAGTGAAATGGGCTGTTAAACAGCTTATGCCCGTTACTCAGAATTGTTAGTGTTCCCTCCAAAATTCGCAGGGATGAAATTGGAGACCCAGCCTTTTTTTTATTACAATATGTATCAATGTTAAATTGTATCCACTATCGGGAGCCACAGTCAGTAATACCCACATTCATTTGTTACTGTCACTTCAGTGCCGGAGTCCTTACATTATCTAGCCTACATTTTTACATCCACTTCATTTATCTTTCTATCCTCACTCCTGTCTGTGTCGTTGTTCCTGAGAGTCACCGAGAATCATGATAGGCTGCGAATGTGCAATCATATGGGATATGTAGTCTATTTAATCTGGACATGTAGTCTATTTAATCTGGACATGTAGTCTATTTAAACTGGACATGTAGTCTATTTAAACTGGACATGTAGTCTATTTAATCTGGACATGTAGTCTATTTAATCTGGACATGTAGTCTATTTAATCTGGACATGTAGTCTATTTAATCTGGACATGTAGTCTATTTAAACTGGACATGTAGTCTATTTAATCTGGACATGTAGTCTATTTAATCTGGACATGTAGTCTATTTAAACTGGACATGTAGTCTATTTAATCTGGACATGTAGTCTATTTAATCTGGACATGTAGCCCTTTTGAACTCAGACCACACAGAGTAGGTTCAACCTGGAGCCTGGCGCAGTGAGGATCAGATTTATAGACCGTTGTTCTACCCATAATAACCTTTCATTTTTCCAACATCCAACATGTAATGAATTGAACTTGAATATGGTCACTTTCAGGATGAATCAAACCACTGTATTTTTGATTCATCAATATACACTGAGTGTACAAAACATTAGGAACACCTTCCTAATATCGAGTTGCACCCCCCTGTTGCTCTCAGAACAGTTTAAATTCTTCGGGACATGGAATCTACAAGGTGTCAAAACATTTTCCACAGGGATGCTGGCCCAATGTTGACTCCAATGCTTCCCACTGTGTGTCAAGTTAGCTCGATATCGTTTTGGTAGTGGACCTTTCTTGATAAACTGTTGAGCGTGAGAAAGCCAGCAGTCAGAGCACAAAGCACCGGCCAAAACACAGAGCCTTCACGCAATTTCACATAGCAGGACGACATGTACTGTATTTTATTAAATCTCAAACCCCTCCGTCAATACACCAGAAAGCATCATAGGGTATTACGCCCTGACCTGCCGTACTCCTGGGCAATTATGTGTGACACACTGTCCTAGAGATGCCTCAGACATGAAGGAAAACAAGCCCAGATTCCCCCAGGTTGAAATTCTCCTTTATCAATTGACATCAACCAGGGGATCGTAGCGTTAACCAGGATTCGTCTGATCAGTCGATGTCATGGAAGGAGTTGGAGTTCCTAATGTTTGGTACACTCAAGTGTCTTTTCTGTAAAAACAAAAAATAATTCCAAAACAGTTTTATATGATTCATACCTAATTTTCTAAGTTCGAGATCGAAATTTACACAATAGTTACCCGGAGAAAAATGTGGGAGGGTTTAGTATTTGATAAAAATTTGTCCATGGGAGGGTCATGTCATTTTTAATCCATTAAACGTCATATTGCTCAGGGTTTGAGAATTAGTTGCTTATTATAGTATATCAAATGTGCCCGGTGATGCCACTCATCCCTGATTCTCTGCGGGGTATCAAGTATCAATATCAAGTCTGCCTAGTGTGGTCTCAATAAAATGAATCATAGCCTACACTATAGGTTATAAGCCTAGGCGAAATAAAGATAACGCTCAGAGAAGCACAACGCAATGATACATGTCGAAGAAAATAGATTTCCTTCTAGAGTTTTTTTGTGCTGCTTGGATGGTGTATATTAAAATAGGCTACAATGCGTTACACACGGCAATGGACAGGCGTTCCCAACCATCCCAACCATCCCAACCATCCGGCCGGCCGATGTAAACCCTTTGTGCTGCCTAACCAATGACGGGGCAACGATACACTTTAACCAATGACGGGGCAACGATACACTTCAACCAATGACTGTGCAACGATACACTTTAACCAATGACGGTGCAACGATACACTTCAACCAATGACTGTACGATGACACTTCAAGAGGCGAGTCAATTTGTAATAAAAATGCAATATCTGTACGCGCTGACTAGACCTACTGATGTCCTGTTCAGTTTGAAAGGGAGAGCGTGAAGATGAGAAAGAGGACCGGACATAAGCTCAGGCTATAATTGAGTTGAATTAAAACAATATGTTTTGCCCATAATGACGCTATTTATCGGAGTTAATGACCTCACAATAAGTCATATTTTGAGTCATTCACTTACATTACCATGAAGCGGAAGCCACAGAGATGGACAGTGCATTGGTGCTGATCAATTAAAACCTGTTAATTGAAATGCATTCCAGGTGACTACCTCATGAAGCTGGTTGAGAGAATTCCAAGAGTGTGAAAAGCTGTCATCAAGGCAAAGGGTGACGAATCTCAAATATAAAATATATTTTGATTTGCTTAAAACGTTTTTAGCGTGGTAACTATATGAATCCATGTGTTTTTTCATAGTTTTGATGTCTTCACTATTGTTCTACAAAGTAGAAAATAATAAAAAAATAATAATAATCTTTTGAATGAGTAGGTGTGTCCAAACTTTGACTGGTAATGTATATATATATATATAAACAGTTGAAGTTGGAAGTTTACATACACCTAATCCAAATACATTTAAAATCAGTTTTTCACAATGCCTGACATTTAATCCCAGTATAAATTCCCTGTATTAGGTCAGTTAGGATCAACAATTTATTTTAAGAATGTGAAACGTTATTTAAAGTGACTAGTTATTATTAATTATTAAATCCATTTATTAAAAGTATTAAAGTGGCTAGAGATTTGAGTCAGTGGGTCAGCAGCAGTCACTCTATGCTAGTGATGGCTTTTTAACAGTCTGATAGCCTTGAGATAAAAACAGTTTTTCAGTCTCTCGGTCCCAGCTTTGATGCACCTGTACTGACCTTGCCTTCTGGATGAAAGCGGGGTAAACAGGCAGTGGCTCGGGAAGTTGTTGTCCTTGATGATCTACTGCCTTCCTGTGACATCGGGTGGTGTAGATGTCCTGGAGTTCAGGTAGTTTGCCCCCGGTGATGCGTTGTGCTGACCTCACTACCCTCTGGAGAGCCTTACGGTTGTGGGTGGAGCAGTTGCCGTACCAGGCGGTGATACAGCCCAACAGGATGCTCTCGATTGTGCATCTGTAAAGGTTTGTGAGTGTTTTAGGTGACAAGCTAAATTTCTTCAGCCTCCTGAGGTTGAAGAGGCGCTGCTGAGCCTTCTTCACGATGCTGTCTGTGTGGGTGGACCAATTCAGTTCATCGTGATGTGTACGCCGAGGAATCTTACCACCTTCTCCACTACTGTCCCATCGATGTGGACGGGGGATGCTCCCTCTGCTGTTTCCTGAAGTCCACGATCATCTCCTTTTTTTGATGATGTTGAGTGAGAGGTTGTTTTCCCAACACCACCCTCCGAGGGCCCTCACCTCCTCCCTGTAGGCTGTCTCGTAGTTATTGGTAATCAAGCCTACCACTGTAGTGTCATCTGCAAACTTGATGATTGAGTTGGAGACGTGCTTAGCCACGCAGTCATGGGTGAACAGGGAGTACAGGAGAAGGCTCAGAACGCACCCTTGTGGGGCCCCCGTGTCAAAGATCAGCAGACTGGCCAAAAGCCAGGGAAAATGCAGAGCGCCAAATTCAAATAAATTACTGTAAAAATCAAACTTTCATTAGATCACACATGAAACATAGCAAGTTAAAGCTACAATTGTTGTCAATCCAGGCAACATGTCAGATTTCAAAAAGGCTTTTCGGTGAAAGCAAACGATGCTATTATCTGAGGATAACACCTCCATAAACTAAGAGAGAAAAGCATATTTCATCCCTGCAGGTGCGGCACAAAACGCAGAAATAACAAATATAATTCATGCCTTACTGACGAGATTCTTTTTTTGCCACCCCAATATGTCTCATAAACATCACAAATGGTCCTTTTGTTCGATCAATTCCGTCGATATATATCCAAAATGTCCATTAATTTGGCGCGTTTGATCCAGAAAAACACCAGTTCCAACTTACGCAACGTGACTACAAAATATCTCAAAAGTTACCTGTAAAATTTGCCAAAACATTTCAAACTACTTTTGTATATAACTTTAGGATTTTTTAAAAGTAAATAATCAATAAAATTGAAGACGGGATGATCTGTGTTCAATACAGGAGGAAAACAAACTGTAGCTAGCTTTCTGGTCACGCACCTCTATCTAACATTACACTACAAGTGACCCTCGTACTGAACAGGGCTACTTCTTCATTACACAAATGAAAAACCTCAACCAATTCCTAAAGACTGTTGACATCCAGGGGAAGCAGTAGGAACTGCAAGAAAGTCCCTTAGAAATCTGGAATCCCAATGAAAATCATTGAAAAGAGAGTGACCTCAAAAACAAATCTGAATGGTTTGTCCTCTGGGTTTCGCCTGCTAAATAACATATGTTATACTCACAGACATGATTCAAAACATTTTAGAAACTTCAGAGGGTTTTCTATCCAAATCCAAATGTTCAATCCAAATTTATATCCAAATTTATATCCATCTATCGTAATAAAATGCATATCTTATCTTCTGGGGATGAGTAGCAGGCAGTTGAACTTGGACATGCATTTGATCCGGACTTGAAAATACTGCCCCCTGTCACCAAGAAGTTAAATGAGATCTGGTGCAACCAATTACCTTCAAGTCACATAATTATTTAAATATTGTCCACATGTGTGCAATCTGAGTGTCACATGATCTGTCACTTGATCTCAGTATATCTACACCT
>NC_088224.1:1944458-1955953 GCF_036934945.1 Oncorhynchus masou masou
GCCCGAGAGTCTGCAACACCACTAAGCAAGGTGCAACACCAAGCAAGTGGCACCATGAAGACCAAGGAGCTCTCCAAACAAGTCAGGGACAAAGTGCAGATTAGGGATGGGTTACAAAAAAGTATCCAAAACTTTTAACGTCCCATGGAGCACCATTACATCCATTATTAGAAAATGGAAAGAATATGCCACCACAACAAACCTGCCAAGAGAAGCAGCCCGCCAAAACTCACAGACCAGGCAAGGAGGGTAATAATCAGAGAGGCAGCAAAGACACCAAAGATAACCCCGAAGGAGCTACATAGCTCCACAGCAGAGATTGGAGTATCTGTCCAAAGAACCACTTTAAGCCGGAAACTCTATAGAGCTACACTTTACAGAAGAGTGGCCAGAAGAAAAGCATTGCTTAAAGAGAAAATTAGCAAACCTGTTTGGTGTTCACCAAAAGGCTTGTAGGAGACTCCCCAAACATGTGGAAGAATATACTCTGAGGGAAACCTGTTTCAGTCATCCAGAAATGGGGGGATAGTTATGCATGCTCAAGTTTTCAGTGGTTTTTGTCTTATTTCTTGTTTGTATCAAAATAAAAAATATTTTGCATCTTCAAAGCGGTAGGCATGTTGTGTAAATCAAATGATACAACCCCCCCAAAAATCCATTTTAATTCCAGGTTGTAAGGCAACAAAATAGTAAAAATGCCAAGGGGGTGAATTCTTTTGCAAGCCACTGTATTACAGTGTTATTGTCTGAGGTTAACTTCTTGCGTCAAGCAATCCCGGATCCGGGATTCTATTTATATCCTCAAGCTCATTAGCATAACGCAACGTTAACTATTCATGAAAATCGCAAATGAAATAAATATATTTGCTCTCAAGCTTAGACTTTTGTTAACAACACTGTCATCTCAGATTTTCAAAATATGCTTTTCAACCATAGCTAAACAAGCATTTGTGTAAGAGTATTGATAGCTAGCATAGCTATAAGCCTAGAATTCAGCCAGCAACATTTTCACAAAAATAAGAAAAGCATTCAAATAAAATAATTGACCTTTGAAGAACTTCAGATGTTTTCAATGAGACTCTCAGTTAGATAGCAAATGTTCAGTTTTTCCAAAAATATTATTTGTGTAGGACAAATCGCTCCGTTTTGTTCACGTTTGGCTATGACAAAAACCTGTATCCAGTTATAGCCTCAAGCTCATTAGCATAACGTACCGTTAACTATTTATGAAAATCGCAAAGGAAATGAAATAAATATGCTATCTCTCAAGCTTAGCCTTTTCTTAACAACACTGTCGTCTCAGATTTTCAAAATATGCTTTTCAACCATAGCAAAACAAGCATTTGTGTAAGAGTATTGATAGCTATCGTAGCATTTAGCGTAGCATTTAGCAGGCAACATTTTCACAAAAACCAGAAAAGCATTCAAATAAAATAATTTACCTTTGAAGAACTTCGGATGTTTTCAATGAGGAGACTCTCAGTTAGATAGCAAATGTTCAGTTTTTCTTGAAAGATTCTTTGTGTAGGAAAAAAATGCTCCGTTTTGTACATCACTTTTGGCTACCAAAAAAAAACGAAAATTCAGTCACCAAAACGCCAAACTTTTTTCCAAATTAACTCCATAATATCGACTGAAACAATGGCAAACGTTGTTTAGAATCAATCCTCAAGGTGTTTTCCACATATCTCTTCATTGATATATCGTTCGTGGAAGTCTGCTTTCTTCTCTGAATTAAATGGAAAAATACTTGCAGCTGAGCATTACGCACCAATTTCGACACAGGACACCGGGTGGACACCTGGTAAATGTGGTCTCTCATGGTCAATCTTCCAATGATATGCCTACAAATACATCACAATGCTGCAGACACCTTGGGGAAACGGCAGAAATTGTGGGCTCTCTCCTTGCGCATTCACAGCCATATAAGGAGACATTGGAAAACAGCGCTTCAATTTTTTTGCTCATTTCCTGTTTGAAGTTTCATCTTGGTTTCGCCTGTAGCATCAGTTCTGTGGCACTCACAGATAATATCTTTGCAGTTTTGGAAATGTCAGAGTGTTTTCTTTCCAAAGCTGTCAATTATTTACAGTCAAGCATCTTTTCGTGACAAAATATCTTGTTTAAAACGGGAACTTTTTTATCCAAAAATGAAATACTGCCCCTAGAGTTCAAAGAGGCTAACCACAACATATCCCAGTCCATGTGATCGAAGCAATTTTGAAGCGTGGAATCCGATTGGTCAGACCAGTGTTTGATTGACCTGAGCACGGTGTTTCCTCTTTTAGTTTCTGTCAATAGGCTGGGAGCATCAAAATATTGTGATGGTCAGATTCGTCGAAGGGAGGGTGGTGGAGGGCTTTGCATGCCTCGTGGAAATTAGAGTAGCAATGGTGCAGAATGCTTACAGCTCGTGTTGTGCATTCGGTATGCGATAGAATTTAGGAAGCGTTGTTCTCAGATTAGCTTTGTTAAAATCCCAGTGCCAAACCTGACCAGGCTCATTTAGTGTTCTAAAAAGGAAAATGACAACTCCATATGTTTAACCTCTATATGTATAACTTCTTGACCCATCCCGTTAGCGGGATCATTTTCGTCAACATCCTCTGAATTGCAGAGCGCCAAATTCAAATTAAATTACTAAAAATATTTAATTTTCATGAAATCACAAATGCAATATAACAAAACACAGTTTAGCTTGCGTGTCAGATTTCAAAAAAGCTTTTCGCTGAAAGCAAACCAAACATTTATGTAAGGACAACTCTCTCAGCAGACAAAACCATTACAAACAGCTAGCAGCAAAGTAGATTGCTTTTCTGAGTTTTGTGACCAATCAAATTAATTGCTTACCTTTGATGATCTTCAAATGTTTTTCACTCACGAGACTTCCAGTTACACAATAAATGGTCCTTTTGTTCCATAAAGATTAATTTTCTATCCAAAATACCTCCATTTGGTTGGCGTGTTATGTTCAGAAATCCACAGGCTCGAGCGGGCATGACGGTGCAGACGAAAAATCCACATCGTATCCGTAAAGTTTGTAGAAACATTTCAAACGTTTTTGTATAATCAATCCTCAGGTTGTTTTTACAATATATAATCGATAATATTTCAACCAAACCGTAGCTTTTTCAATAGGAGTGAGAGAGAAAATGTCTGCTCCACTCTGTTGGTGCATGCAAAACACTGCTGGCACCCACCCATCCACTCACGCGATGTGATCTTTCTCGCTCATTTTTCAAAATAAAAGCCAGAAACTATGTCTAAAAACTGTTCCGACCATGTGGAAGCCATAGGAAAATGAATCTGGTTGATATTCCTTTAAAGGGAGGGAAGGCATGCAATGGAACAGAGAGATTTCAGGATAAACGGCACTTCCTGGTTGGATTTTCCTCAGGTTTTCGCCTGTAATATCAGTTATGTTATATTCACAGACAAAATTTTGACAGTTTTGGAAACTTTAGAGTGTTTTGCATCCTAATCTGACAATTATATGCATATTATAGGTTCTGGGCCTGAGAAATAGGCTGTTTCATTTGGAACCGTTTGTCATCCAAACATCAAAATAAAAATGCTGCCCCCTACACTCACACCTGACCACACGACTGAACAGTAGTCAAGGTTAGACAAAACATTGTTGGTAGTGTTGTTAAGAAGGCAGTGCAGCATTGTATTATGGACATGCTTTTTCCAACCTTAGCTACTATTGTATCAATATGTTTTGACCAAGACAGTTTACAATCCAGGGTTACTCCAAGCAGTTTAGTCACCTCAACTTTCCACATTATTTATTACAAGATTTAGCTGTTTAGGGTTTAGTGAATGTTTTATCCCAATTACAATGCTTTTAGTTTTAGAACTATTTAGGGCTGACTTATTCCTTGCCACCCACTCTGAAACTAACTGCAACTCTTTGTTAAGTGTTTCAGTCATTTCAGTCGCTGTAGTAGCTGATGTGTACATTGTTGAGTCATCCACATACATAGACACTTAGGCTTTACTCAAAGTCACTGGCATGTCGTTAGTAAAGATTTTAAACAAGGGGCCTAAACCGCTACCCTGGGGAATTCCTGCTTCTATCTGGATTCGGCTTCCATTCTTTATCCACGATACAGCACGGGGTGTAAAACCGTAATACATGTATTTTTCCAGCAGCAGACTATGATTGATAATGTCAAAAACTGCACTGATGCCTAATAAGACAGCCCTCAAAATCATTTATCATCAATTTCTCTCAGCCAATCATCAGTCGTTTGTGCAAGTGCTGTGCTTGTTGAATGTCCTTCCCTATTAGCGTGTTAATATTCTGTTGACAGTTTGTTTACTGTAAAAGAGCATTGTATCTGGTCAAACACAATTTTGTCCAGAAGTTTACTAAGGGTTGATAACAGGCTGATTGGTCGGCTATTTGAGCCAATTAAGGGGGCTTTACTTTTCTACGGTAGCGGAATGACTTGAGCTTCCCTCCATGCCTGAGGGCACACACTCTCTAGTAGGCTTTCTGGTAGGATTAGATTGAAGATGTGGCAAATAGGAGTGGCAATATCGTCTGCTATTATCCTCAGTAATTTTCCTTACAAGTTGTCAAAACCCGGTGTTGATAGTCAACAATACTTTTTTCATCTCTTCACAATGACTTTAGGGAATTCAAAAGTACAATTGTTGTCTTTCATAATTTGGTCCGATATACTTGGATTTGAAGTATCAGCGTTTGTTTGCTGGCATGTCATCCCTAAGTTTGCTTTTCTTGCCAATGAAAAAGTCATTATAGTAGTTGGCAATATCAGTGGGCTTTGTGATGAATGAGCCATCTGATTCAATGAATTATGGAACCAAGTTGTTTTTTTCCCCCAAAATGTTTAAGTTGCCCCAAAGCTTTTTTACAATCATTCTTAATATAACTAATATTTGTTTGATAGTGTAGTTTATTTTTATTCAGTTTAGTCACATGATTTCTTAATTTGCAGTACGTTTGCCAATCAGTTGGGCTGCCAGACTTATTTGCCGTTCCTTTTGTCTCATCCTCACAACCATAACATTTTTCAATTACTCATCAATCCATGGTGATTTAACAGTTTTTGCAGTTAGAACTTTGCAGTTCTTAATGGGTGCATGCTTATTAGTATCTGGGAATAAGCAATTTCATACATGTGTCAAGTGCAGCGTCTGGTTGCTCCTCATTACACACCACAGACCAGCAACGTCTGGTTGCTCCTCATTACACACCACAGACCAGCAGCGTCTGGTTGCTCCTCATTACACACCACAGACCAGCAACGTCTGGTAGCTCCTCATTACACACCACAGACCAGCAGCGTCTGGTTGCTCCTCATTACACACCACAGACCAGCAGCGTCTGGTTGCTCCTCATTACACACCACAGACCAGCAGCGTCTGGGTTGCTCCTCATTACACACCACAGACCAGCAGCGTCTGGTTGCTCCTCATTACAAACCATTGACCGGCAAATATTCTTTACATCATCAACATATCAATCACTACAAAACGTATTGTAATGACCTCTTATATATGGCCTGCTACTCGGGCCCAGAATATATGATATACATATAACTAGTAGATTTGGATAGAAAACACTCTACAGTTTCCAAAACTGTTAAAATGGTGTCTATGAGTATAACAGAAATTATTTGGCAGGCGAAAACCGGAGAAAGATCCATTCAGGAAGTAGTTTTTTGGGGGGTTTGTAGTTTTCTATTCAATGCTATTACAGTATCCATTGACTTAGGACTCAATTTGCGGATACAATTTCGATTCTTTGCCTGCCTATTGTGACTTCGTTTGAGCCTGTGGATTACTGAAGAAAACGCGCAGAACTGAGGTTTTTGGAAATAAAGAGGCTTTATTGAACAAAAGGAACATTTATTGAATGTCTTCTGAGTACCACCAAATGAAGATCATCAAAGGTAAGTAATTCATTTTATCTCTATTTCTGACTTGACTCTTCAACTTGGCTGGCTATTGTTTGAAATGATTTGTCTGCTGGGCTATGTTCTCAAATAATATATATATATATATATATATATATTTAAATCTGACACTGTGGTTGAATTCACAAGAAGTTAATATTTAAACATATGTAAAACTATATTTAATATGTTTTGTTTTCTGAATTTTTATAATGACTATTTCTGTATTTGAATTTGGAGCTCTGCAATCTCACTGGATGTTGGTCAGGTGGGACGCTAGTGAGGTTAAAGTAGAAGAGACAGCTAACCCACATACCCTAGAGAGGTTAAAGGAGAAGAGACAGCTAACCCACATACCCTAGAGAGGTTAAAGGAGAAGAGACAGCTAACCCACATACCCTAGAGAGGTTAAAGGAGAAGAGACAGCTAACCCACATACCCTAGAGAGGTTAAAGGAGAAGAGACAGCTAACCCACATACCATAGAGAGGTTAAAGGAGAAGAGACAGCTAACCCACATAACCTAGAGAGGTTAAAGGAGAAGAGACAGCTAACCCACATACCCTAGAGAGGTTCAAGGAGAAGAGACAGCTAACCCACATACCCTAGAGAGGTTAAAGTAGAAGAGACAGCTAACCCACATACCCTAGAGAGGTTCAAGGAGAAGAGACAGCTAACCCACATACCCTAGAGAGGTTCAAGGAGAAGAGACAGCTAACCCACATACCCTAGAGAGGTTAAAGGAGAAGAGACAGCTAACCCACATACCCACATACCCTAGAGAGGTTCAAGGAGAAGAGACAGCTAACCCACATACCCTAGAGAGGTTGAAGTAGTAGAGACAGCTAACCCACATACCCTAGAGAGGTTAAAGTAGAAGAGACAGCTAACCCACATACCCTAGAGAGGTTAAAGGAGAAGAGACAGCTAACCCACATACCCTAGAGAGGTTAAAGGAGAAGAGACAGCTAACCCACATACCCTTGTGAGGTTCAAGCACATTTCTGCAGCATTAGTAAAGCGCAATGCATGTTGATGACTTCATTCCTGTGCAACCCTGGTAGGTTGACTGAAAACTTCAAACTGTAACCAGGTTTTTTCCTGAGTGTGCAGCTTGATGATACCCAGTCAAATTTTAAATTACCCAGAAAATATACCTCTCTGTTGATATCCACACATTATCAAGCATTTCACACGTTATCCAGAGCCTGACTGTTAGCACTTGGTGGTCTATAGCAGCTTCCCACCAGAATGGGCTTTAGGTGAGGCATATGAACCTGTAGCCATATTACTTCAACAGTATTTAACATGAGATCCTCTCTAATCTTTACAGGAATGTGGTTCTGAATATAAACGGCAACACCTCCACCTTTGGAATTTCTGCTTTTCTGTAAATGTTATAACCATGTAATGCTACCACTGAATCCTCAAATGTATTGCCTGAGTGATTTTCAGAGATGGTCAGAATATGAATGTCATCCGTTACAAACAAGTTATTGACCTCATGGACCTTGTTTCTCAGGCTGCATATGTTAATATGGGCTATTTTTTTGCACTTTCTTGGTTGCTTGACTGTTTTTAATGCTTTACTGGGAAGCTTATCAGAGGCAGACTTCCTCATGTTATTTACATTGGAGCTGATAGTGCAGGGTGAGCTGCACAGAGTGGTCTTCCTACTAGGGCACACCACCTCAGTGCTAAAAGTGTAACTCTGGTTCATAGGCTCATGATTACATATAACCTCCATATGTCTATCCTTATCAATATGTATCAGCTCACAGTAATTTAATCTTCATCCTGAAGAAGACGCAGTGATGCCGAAACGTTGATGGGTCTTTTTATCCAATGAATGACTGGGGGGTTATGCATGTGGACTGTTTTTATAGTTTACAGTTTGTTTACTGTTAGTCTGCACCTCGACACTAAATTATTTTCTCTGGGTGTGCGCCAGCTCGTGATTTTTTATAAGACTATGATATGACCTATGATGAAAAGGAAACACAGCTACATCTTCGGGAGCATTACTAAAAATGTTTTGTCAACACAGAGAGATTCACTTAGGATGCTAGGCAGGCTTGTGTGTGTCGCTGTGTCCCTTCCTTCCTTCCTTCCTTCCTTCCTTCCTTCCTTCCTTCCTTCCTTCCTTCCTTCCTTCCTTCCTTCCTTCCTTCCTTCCTTCCTTCCTTCCTTCCTTCCTTCCTTCCTTCCTTCCTCCCTCCCTCCCTCCTCCCTCCCTCCCTCCCTCCCTCCTCTCCCCCCTGTGTCTCCTTTTCTCTCTCCATGTGTAGAGGACAGCAGATTGAGATGTGTTCTGAGGCATTCCGTTCCGTGCGACACTTGTCGTGGGCCAGGTGGCAAGGCAGAGGGTCACAGGGGGCGTAGGGACGGGCACAGATGGCAGCACAGGTGTGGTGATACCACCACATCAAGCACAGCCGTTTCCCCCGTCTAAACACACTCTGCTGTGTGTCCATCACAACGTAATGCCACACACACACACACACACACACACACACACACACGAAGGCACACACACACATACACAGGAAGGCACACACACACACAAACACACACACACACAAACACACAGGAAGGCACACACACACAAACACACACACAGGAAGGCACACACACACACAGGAAGGCACACACACACAGAGGACGGCACACACACACACACAAGAAGGCACACAAACACAAGTGGTCAGGCATGCACACATGCACATACACACACACCCCACACACACACACACTCAAACACACACGCACGCACACTCAAACACACACACCCACACACATACACAGTGCAAGCAACCTCTTCAACAGATATCACAGTGAAGGACATTTGGCCATGAACAATTCTTCAGAAGGTTCAGAGATATCAGACCAGCTGGACACTTCTTCTTCAGACGGTTCAGAGATATCAGACCAGCTGGACACTTCTTCAGAAGGTTCAGAGATATCAGACCAGCTGGACACTTCTTCAGAAGGTTCAGAGATATCAGACCAGCTGGACACTTCTTCTTCAGACGGTTCAGAGATATCAGACCAGCTGGACACTTCTTCAGAAGGTTCAGAGATATCAGACCAGCTGGACACTTCTTCTTCAGAAGGTTCAGAGATATCAGACCAGCTGGACACTTCTTCTTCTGACGGTTCAGAGATATCAGACCAGCTGGACACTTCTTCAGAAGGTTCAGAGATATCAGACCAGCTGGACACTTCTTCTTCAGATGGTTCAGAGATATCAGACCAGCTGGACACTTCTTCTTCAGAAGGTTCAGAGATATCAGACCAGCTGGACACTTCTTCTTCAGATGGTTCAGAGATATCAGACCAGCTGACACTTCTTCTTCAGAAGGTTCAGAGATATCAGACCAGCTGGACACTTCTTCAGAAGGTTCAGAGATATCAGACCAGCTGGACACTTCTTCTGACGGTTCAGAGATATCAGACCAGCTGGACACTTCTTCTTCTGACGGTTCAGAGATATCAGACCAGCTGGACACTTCTTCAGAAGGTTCAGAGATATCAGACCAGCTGGACACTTCTTCAGAAGGTTCAGAGATATCAGACCAGCTGGACACTTCTTCTTCAGAAGGTTCAGAGATATCAGACCAGCAGGACACTTCTTCAGAAGGTTCAGAGATATCAGACCAGCTGGACACTTCTTCTTCAGAAGGTTCAGAGATATCAGACCAGCTGGACACTTCTTCTTCAGAAGGTTCAGAGATATCAGACCAGCTGGACACTTCTTCTTCAGAAGGTTCAGAGATATCAGACCAGCTGGACACTTCTTCTGAAGGTTCAGAGATATCAGACCAGCTGGACACTTCTTCTTCTGACGGTTCAGAGATATCAGACCAGCTGGACACTTCTTCTGACGGTTCAGAGATATCAGACCAGCTGGACACTTCTTCTTCTGACGGTTCAGAGATATCAAACCAGCTGGACACTTCTTCTTCAGAAGGTTCAGAGATATCAGACCAGCTGGACACTTCTTCTTCTGACGGTTCAGAGATATCAGACCAGCTGGACACTTCTTCTTCTGACGGTTCAGAGGAATTAAGGAGAAAAAGCAAACACAAAAATTTTAAAAGGCTTTCCTTGAGAAAGGCCTGTAATAAATATTTATCCTCTGATACTACATTTGTTTAAGTCTGAAACCCACCCCTACATAGTGCACTACTACCCTATAGACCCTGGTCTAAAGTAGTGCACTACTACCCTACAGACCCTGGTCTAAAGTAGTGCACTACTACCCTATAGACCCTGGTCTAAAGTAGTGAACTACTACACTATAGACCCTGGTCTAAAGTAGTGAACTACTACCCTATAGACCCTGGTCTAAAGTAGAGCACTACTACCCTATAGACCCTGGTCTAAAGTAGAGCACTACTACCCTATAGACCCTGGTCTAAAGTAGTGAACTAATACCCTATAGACCCTGGTCTAAAGTAGAGCACTACTACCCTATAGACCCTGGTCTAAAGTAGTGCACTACTACCCTATAGACCCTGGTCTAAAGTAGTGAACTACTACCCTATAGACCCTGGTCTAAAGTAGAGCACTACTACCCTATAGACCCTGGTCTAAAGTAGTGCACTACTACCCTATAGACCCTGGTCTAAAGTAGAGCATAACTACCACCCTATAGACCCTGGTCTAAAGTAATGCACTACAGCCCTAAGGACCATGGTCTAAAGTAGTGCACTATAAAACCTACACCTACAGAGTGCACTACTACCCTATAGACCCTGGTCTAAAGTAGTGAACCACTACTACAAAATAGACCCTGGTCTAAAGTAGTGCACTACTACCCTATAGACCCTGGTCTAAAATAGTGCACTACTACTACCCTATAGACCCTGGTCTAAAGTAGTGAACTACTACTACCCTATAGACCCTGGTCTAAAATAGTGCACTACTACTACCCTATAGACCCTGGTCTAAAGTGGTGCCCTACTACCCTGTAGACCCTGGTTTAAAGTAGTGCACTACTAGCCTATAAACCCTGGTCTAAAGTAGTGCACTACTACCCTAAAGACCCTGGTCTAAAGTAGTGAACTACTACCCTATAGACCCTGGTCTAAAGTAGTGCACTACTACCCTATAGACCCTGGTCTAAAGTAGTGAACTACTACTACCCTATAGACCCTGGTCTAAAGTAGTGCACTACTACCCTATAGACCCTGGTCTAAAGTAGTGAACTACTACTACCCTATAGACCCTGGTCTAAAGTAGTGAACTACTACTACCCTATAGACCCTGGTCTAAAGTAGTGAACTACTACTACCCTATAGACCCTGGTCTAAAGTAGTGAACTACTACTACCCTATAGACCCTGGTCTAAAGTAGTGCACTACTACCCTATAGACCCTTGTCTAAAGTAGTTAACTACTACCCTATAGACCCTGGTCTAAAGTAGTGCACTACTACCCAATAGACCCTGGTCTAAAGTAGTGAACTACTACTACCCTATAGACCCTGGTCTAAAGTAGTGAACTACTACTACCCTATAGACCCTGGTCTAAAGTAGTGAACTACTACTACCCTATAGACCCTGGTC
>NC_088224.1:1956453-1981453 GCF_036934945.1 Oncorhynchus masou masou
AACTACTACTACCCTATAGACCCTGGTCTAAAGTAGTGCACTACTACTACCCTATAGACCCTGGTCTAAAGTAGTGAACTACTACTGCCCTATAGACCCTGGTCTAAAGTAGTGAACTAATACTACCCTATAGACCCTGGTCTAAAGTAGTGAACTACTACTACCCTATAGACCCTGGTCTAAAGTAGTGCACTACTACCCTATAGACCCTGGTCTAAAGTAGTGCACTACTACCCTATAGACCCTGGTCTAAAGTAGTGAACTACTACTACCCTATAGACCCTGGTCTAAAGTGGTGCCCAACAACCCTGTAGACCCTGGTTTAAAGTAGTGCACTACTACCCTATAAACCATGGTCTAAAGTAGTGCACTACTACCCTATAGACCCTGGTCTAAAGTAGTGAACTACTACTACCCTATAGACCCTGGTCTAAAGTAGTGCACTACTACACTATAGACCCTGGTCTAAAGTAGTGAACTACTACTACCCTATAGACCCTGGTCTAAAGTAGTGAACTACTAGTACCCTATAGACCCTGGTCTAAAGTAGTGCCCTGCTACCCTATAGACCCTGGTCTAAATTAGTGCACTACTACCCTATAGACCCTGGTCTAAAGTAGTGCCCTACTACCCTATAGACCCTGGTCTAAAGTAGTGCACTCCTACCCTATAGACCCTGGTCTAAAGTAGTGCCCTACTACCCTATAGACCCTGGTCTAAAGTAGTGCCCTACTACCCTATGGGCCCTAGTCTAAAGTAGTGCCCTACTACCCTATAGACCCTGGTCTAAAGTAGTGCACTACTACCCTATAGACCCTGGTCTAAAGTAGTGCACTACTACCCTATAGACCCTGGTCTAAAGTAGTGAACTACTACTACCCTATAGACCCTGGTCTAAAGTGGTGCCCTACTACCCTGTAGACCCTGGTTTAAAGTAGTGCACTACTACCCTATAAACCCTGGTCTAAAGTAGTGCACTACTACCCTATAGACCCTGGTCTAAAGTAGTGCACTACTACCCTATAGACCCTGGTCTAAAGTAGTGCCCTACTACCCTATGGGCCCTAGTCTAAAGTAGTGCCCTACTACCCTATAGTCCCTGATCTAAAGTAGTGCACTACAGCCCTATGGACCATGGTCTAAAATTAAATTGTGCACTATAAATCCTACCCCTACATAGTGAACTACTATCCAATAGACCCTGGTCTGAAGTAGTGCACTACTACCCTATAGACACTGGTCTAAAGTAGAGAACGACTACTACCCGATAGACCCTGGTCTAAAGTAGTGCCCTACTACCCTATAGACCCTGGTCTAAAGTAGTGCACTACTACCCTATAGACCCTGGTCTAAAGTAATGCACTACTACCCTATAGACCCTGGTCTAAAGTAGTGCCCTACTACCCTATAGACCCTGGTCTAAAGTAGTGCACTACTACCCTATAGACCCTGGTCTAAAGTAGTGCACTACTACCCTATAGACCCTGGTCTAAAGTAGTGCACTACTACCCTATAGACCCTGGTCTAAAGTAGTGAACTACTACCCTATAGACCCTGGTCTAAAGTAGTGAACTACTACTACCCTATAGACCCTGGTCTAAAGTAGTGAACTACTACTACCCTATAGACCCTGGTCTAAAGTAGTGAACTACTACTGCCCTATAGACCCTGGTCTAAAGTAGTGAACTAATACTACCCTATAGACCCTGATCTAAAGTAGTGAACTAATACTACCCTATAGACCCTGGTCTAAAGTAGTGCACTACTACCCTATAGACCCTGGTCTAAAGTAGTGCACTACTACCCTATAGACCCTGGTCTAAAGTAGTGAACTAATACTACCCTATAGACCCTGGTCTAAAGTGGTGCCATACTACCCTGTAGACCCTGGTTTAAAGTAGTGCACTACTACACTATAAACCCTGGTCTAAAGTAGTGCACTACTACCCTATAGACCCTGGTCTAAAGTAGTGAACTACTACTACCCTATAGACCCTGGTATAAAGTAGTGCACTACTACACTATAGACCCTGGTCTAAAGTAGTGAACTACTACTACCCTATAGACCCTGGTCTAAAGTAGTGAACTACTAGTACCCTATAGACCCTGGTCTAAAGTAGTGCCCTGCTACCCTATAGACCCTGGTCTAAATTAGTGCACTACTACCCTATAGACCCTGGTCTAAAGTAGTGCCCTACTACCCTATAGACCCTGGTCTAAAGTAGTGCACTACTACCCTATAGACCCTGGTCTAAAGTAGTGCACTACTACCCTATAGACCCTGGTCTAAAGTAGTGCCCTACTACCCTATGGGCCCTAGTCTAAAGTAGTGCCCTACTACCCTATAGACCCTGGTCTAAAGTAGTGCCCTACTACCCTATGGGCCCTAGTCTAAAGTAGTGCCCTACTACCCTATAGACCCGGTCTAAAGTAGTGAACTACTACTACCCTATAGACCCTGGTCTAAAGTGGTGCCCTACTACCCTGTAGACCCTGGTTTAAAGTAGTGCACTACTACCCTATAAACCCTGGTCTAAAGTAGTGCACTACTACCCTATAGACCCTGGTCTAAAGTAGTGCACTACTACCCTATAGACCCTGGTCTAAAGTAGTGCCCTACTACGCTATGGGCCCTAGTCTAAAGTAGTGCCCTACTACCCTATAGTCCCTGATCTAAAGTAGTGCACTACAGCCCTATGGACCATGGTCTAAAATTGTGCACTATAAATCCTACCCCTACATAGTGAACCACTATCCAATAGACCCTGGTCTGAAGTAGTGCACTACTACCCTATAGACACTGGTCTAAAGTAGAGAACGACTACTACCCGATAGACCCTGGTCTAAAGTAGTGCCCTACTACCCTATAGACCCTGGTCTAAAGTAGTGCACTACTACCCTATAGACCCTGGTCTAAAGTAGTGCCCTACTACCCTATAGACCCTGGTCTAAAGTAGTGCACTACTACCCTATAGACCCTGGTCTAAAGTAGTGAACTACTACCCTATAGACCCTGGTCTAAAGTAGTGCACTACTACCCTATAGACCCTGGTCTAAAGTAGTGAACGACTACCCTATAGACCCTGGTCTAAAGTAGTGAACTACTACTACCCTATAGACCCTGGTCTAAAGTAGTGCACTACTACTATCCTATAGACCCTGGTCTAAAGTAGTGAACTATTACTGCCCTATAGACCCTGGTCTAAAGTAGTGAACTAATACTACCCTATAGACCCTGGTCTAAAGTAGTGAACTACTACTACCCTATAGACCCTGGTCTAAAGTAGTGCACTACTACCCTATAGACCCTGGTCTAAAGTAGTGCACTACTACCCTATAGACCCTGGTCTAAAGTAGTGAACTACTACTACCCTATAGACCCTGGTCTAAAGTGGTGCCCTACTACCCTGTAGACCCTGGTTTAAAGTGGTGCCCTACTACCCTGTAGACCCTGGTTTAAAGTAGTGCACTACTACCCTATAAACCCTGGTCTAAAGTAGTGCACTACTACCCTATAGACCCTGGTCTAAAGTAGTGCACTACTACCCTATAGACCCTGGTCTAAAGTAGTGCCCTACTACCCTATGGGCCCTAGTCTAAAGTAGTGCCCTACTACCCTATAGTCCCTGATCTAAAGTAGTGCACTACAGCCCTATGGACCATGGTCTAAAATTGTGCACTATAAATCCTACCCCTACATAGTGAACTACTATCCAATAGACCCTGGTCTGAAGTAGTGCACTACTACCCTATATACACTGGTCTAAAGTAGAGAACGACTACTACCCGATAGACCCTGGTCTAAAGTAGTGCCCTACTACCCTATAGACCCTGGTCTAAAGTAGTGCACTACTACCCTATAGACCCTGGTCTAAAGTAGTGCCCTACTACCCTATAGACCCTGGTCTAAAGTAGTGCACTACTACCCTATAGACCCTGGTCTAAAGTAGTGCACTACTACCCTATAGACCCTGGTCTAAAGTAGTGCACTACTACCCTATAGACCCTGGTCTAAAGTAGTGAACGACTACCCTATAGACCCTGGTCTAAAGTAGTGAACTACTACTACCCTATAGACCCTGGTCTAAAGTAGTGCACTACTACTATCCTATAGACCCTGGTCTAAAGTAGTGAACTATTACTGCCCTATAGACCCTGGTCTAAAGTAGTGAACTAATACTACCCTATAGACCCTGATCTAAAGTAGTGAACTAATACTACCCTATAGACCCTGGTCTAAAGTAGTGCACTACTACCCTATAGACCCTGGTCTAAAGTAATGCACTACTACCCTATAGACCCTGGTCTAAAGTAGTGAACTACTACTACCCTATAGACCCTGGTCTAAAGTGGTGCCCTACTACCCTGTAGACCCTGGTTTAAAGTAGTGCACTACTACACTATAAACCCTGGTCTAAAGTAGTGCACTACTACCCTATAGACCCTGGTCTAAAGTAGTGAACTACTACTACCCTATAGACCCTGGTCTAAAGTAGTGCACTACTACACTATAGACCCTGGTCTAAAGTAGTGAACTACTACCCTATAGACCCTGGTCTAAAGTAGTGAACTACTAGTACCCTATAGACCCTGGTCTAAAGTAGTGCCCTGCTACCCTATAGACCCTGGTCTAAATTAGTGCACTACTACCCTATAGACCCTGGTCTAAAGTAGTGCCCTACTACCCTATAGACCCTGGTCTAAAGTAGTGCACTACTACCCTATAGACCCTGGTCTAAAGTAGTGCACTACTACCCTATAGACCCTGGTCTAAAGTAGTGCCCTACTACCCTATGGGCCCTAGTCTAAAGTAGTGCCCTACTACCCTATAGACCCTGGTCTAAAGTAGTGCCCTACTACCCTATGGGCCCTAGTCTAAAGTAGTGCCCTACTACCCTATAGACCCCGGTCTAAAGTAGTGAACTACTACTACCCTATAGACCCTGGTCTAAAGTGGTGCCCTACTACCCTGTAGAACCTGGTTTAAAGTAGTGCACTACTACCCTATAAACCCTGGTCTAAAGTAGTGCACTACTACCCTATAGAACCTGGTCTAAAGTAGTGCACTACTACCCTATAGACCCTGGTCTAAAGTAGTGAACTAATACTACCCTATAGACCCTGATCTAAAGTAGTGAACTAATACTACCCTATAGACCCTGGTCTAAAGTAGTGCACTACTACCCTATAGACGCTGGTCTAAAGTAGTGCACTACTACCCTATAGACCCTGGTCTAAAGTAGTGAACTACTACTACCCTATAGACCCTGGTCTAAAGTGGTGCCCTACTACCCTGTAGACCCTGGTTTAAAGTAGTGCACTACTACCCTATAAACCCTGGTCTAAAGTAGTGCACTACTACCCTATAGACCCTGGTCTAAAGTAGTGAACTACTACTACCCTATAGACCCTGGTCTAAAGTAGTGCACTACTACACTATAGACCCTGGTCTAAAGTAGTGAACTACTACTACCCTATAGACCCTGGTCTAAAGTAGTGAACTACTAGTACCCTATAGACCCTGGTCTAAAGTAGTGCCCTGCTACCCTATAGACCCTGGTCTAAATTAGTGCACTACTACCCTATAGACCCTTGTCTAAAGTAGTGCCCTACTACCCTATAGACCCTGGTCTAAAGTAGTGCACTACTACCCTATAGACCCTGGTCTAAAGTAGTGCACTACTACCCTATAGACCCTGGTCTAAAGTAGTGCCCTACTACCCTATGGGCCCTAGTCTAAAGTAGTGCCCTACTACCCTATAGACCCTGGTCTAAAGTAGTGCCCTACTACCCTATGGGCCCTAGTCTAAAGTAGTGCCCTACTACCCTATAGACCCCGGTCTAAAGTAGTGAACTACTACTACCCTATAGACCCTGGTCTAAAGTAGTGCACTACTACACTATAGACCCTGGTCTAAAGTAGTGAACTACTACTACCCTATAGACCCTGGTCTAAAATAGTGCACTACTACTACCCTATAGACCCTGGTCTAAAGTGGTGCCCTACTACCCTGTAGACCCTGGTTTAAAGTAGTGCACTACTACCCTATAAACCCTGGTCTAAAGTAGTGCACTACTACCCTATAGACCCTGGTCTAAAGTAGTGCCCTACTACCCTATAGACCCTGGTCTAAAGTAGTGCCCTACTACCCTATGGGCCCTAGTCTAAAGTAGTGCCCTACTACCCTATAGTCCCTGATCTAAAGTAGTGCACTACAGCCCTATGGACCATGGTCTAAAATTGTGCACTATAAATCCTACCCCTACATAGTGAACCACTATCCAATAGACCCTGGTCTGAAGTAGTGCACTACTACCCTATAGACACTGGTCTAAAGTAGAGAACGACTACTACCCGATAGACCCTGGTCTAAAGTAGTGCCCTACTACCCTATAGACCCTGGTCTAAAGTAGTGCACTACTACCCTATAGACCCTGGTCTAAAGTAGTGCACTACTACCCTATAGACCCTGGTCTAAAGTAGTGCCCTACTACCCTATAGACCCTGGTCTAAAGTAGTGCCCTACTACCCTATAGACCCTGGTCTAAAGTAGTGCACTACTACCCTATAGACCCTGGTCTAAAGTAGTGCACTACTACCCTATAGACCCTGGTCTAAAGTAGTGAACGACTACCCTATAGACCCTGGTCTAAAGTAGTGCCCTACTACCCTATAGACCCTGGTCTAAAGTAGTGAATGACTACTACCCGATAGACCCTGGTCTAAAGTAGTGCCCTACTACCCTATAGACCCTGGTCTAAAGTAGTGCACTACTACCCTATAGACCCTGGTCTAAAGTAGTGCCCTACTACCCTATAGACCCTGGTCTAAAGTAGTGCCCTACTACCCTATAGACCCTGGTCTAAAGTAGTGCACTACTACCCTATAGACCCTGGTCTAAAGTAGTGCACTACTACCCTATAGACCCTGGTCTAAAGTAGTGCCCTACTACCCTATAGACCCTGGTCTAAAGTAGTGCACTACTACCCTATAGACCCTGGTCTAAAGTAGTGCACTACTACCCTATAGACCCTGGTCTAAAGTAGTGCACTACTACCCTATAGGCCCTGGTCTAAAGTAGTGCACTACTACCCTATAGAACCTGGTCTAAAGTAGTGAACGACTACCCTATAGACCCTGGTCTAAAGTAGTGCCCTACTACCCTATAGACCCTGGTCTGAAGTAGTGAATGACTACTACCCGATAGACCCTGGTCTAAAGTAGTGCCCTACTACCCTATAGATCCTGGTCTAAAGTAGTGCACTACTACCCTATAGACCCTGGTCTAAAGTAGTGCACTACTACCCTATAGACCCTGGTCTAAAGTAGTGCCCTACTACCCTATAGACCCTGGTCTAAAGTAGTGCACTACTACCCTATAGACCCTGGTCTAAAGTAGTAAACTACTACCCTATAGACCCTGGTCTAAAGTAGTGCACTACTACCCTATAGACCCTGGTCTAAAGTAGTGAACTACTACTACCCTATAGACCCTGGTCTAAAGTAGTGAACTACTACTGCCCTATAGACCCTGGTCTAAAGTAGTGAACTAATACTACCCTATAGACCCTGATCTAAAGTAGTGAACTAATACTACCCTATAGACCCTGGTCTAAAGTAGTGCACTACTACCCTATAGACCCTGGTCTAAAGTAGTGCACTACTACCCTATAGACCCTGGTCTAAAGTAGTGCACTACTACCCTATAGACCCTGGTCTAAAGTAGTGCACTACTACCCTATAGACCCTGGTCTAAAGTAGTGCACTACTACCCTATAGACCCTGGTCTAAAGTAGAGAACGACTACTACCCGATAGACCCTGGTCTAAAGTAGTGCCCTACTACCCTATAGACCCTGGTCTAAAGTAGTGCACTACTACCCTATAGACCCTGGTCTAAAGTAGTGCACTACTACCCTATAGACCCTGGTCTAAAGTAGTGCCCTACTACCCTATAGACCCTGGTCTAAAGTAGTGCACTACTACCCTATAGACCCTGGTCTAAAGTAGTGAACGACTACCCTATAGACCCTGGTCTAAAGTAGTGAACTACTACTACCCTATAGACCCTGGTCTAAAGTAGTGCACTACTACCCTATAGACCCTGGTCTAAAGTAGTGCACTACTACCCTATAGACCCTGGTCTAAAGTAGTGCACTACTACCCTATAGACCCTGGTCTAAAGTAGTGCACTACTACCCTATAGACCCTGGTCTAAAGTAGTGCCCTACTACCCTATAGACCCTGGTCTAAAGTAGTGCACTACTACCCTATAGACCCTGGTCTAAAGTAGTGCACTACTACCCTATAGACCCTGGTCTAAAGTAGTGCCCTACTACCCTATAGACCCTGGTCTAAAGTAGTGCACTACTACCCTATAGACCCTGGTCTAAAGTAGTGCACTACTACCCTATAGACCCTGGTCTAAAGTAGTGCACTACTACCCTATAGACCCTGGTCTAAAGTAGTGAACGACTACCCTATAGACCCTGGTCTAAAGTAGTGCCCTACTACCCTATAGACCCTGGTCTAAAGTAGTGAATGACTACTACCCGATGGACCCTGGTCTAAAGTAGTGCCCTACTACCCTATAGACCCTGGTCTAAAGTAGTGCACTACTACCCTATAGACCCTGGTCTAAAGTAGTGCACTACTACCCTATAGACCCTGGTCTAAAGTAGTGCCCTACTACCCTATAGACCCTGGTCTAAAGTAGTGCACTACTACCCTATAGACCCTGGTCTAAAGTAGTGCACTACTACCCTATAGACCCTGGTCTAAAGTAGTGCCCTACTACCCTATAGACCCTGGTCTAAAGTAGTGCACTACTACCCTATAGACCCTGGTCTAAAGTAGTGCACTACTACCCTATAGACCCTGGTCTAAAGTAGTGCACTACTACCCTATAGACCCTGGTCTAAAGTAGTGCACTACTACCCTATAGAACCTGGTCTAAAGTAGTGAACGACTACCCTATAGACCCTGGTCTAAAGTAGTGCCCTACTACCCTATAGACCCTGGTCTGAAGTAGTGAATGACTACTACCCGATAGACCCTGGTCTAAAGTAGTGCCCTACTACCCTATAGACCCTGGTCTAAAGTAGTGCACTACTACCCTATAGACCCTGGTCTAAAGTAGTGCACTACTACCATATAGACCCTGGTCTAAAGTAGTGCCCTACTACCCTATAGACCCTGGTCTAAAGTAGTAAACTACTACCCTATAGACCCTGGTCTAAAGTAGTGAACTACTACCCTATAGACCCTGGTCTAAAGTAGTGCACTACTACTACCCTATAGACCCTGGTCTAAAGTAGTGAACTACTACTGCCCTATAGACCCTGGTCTAAAGTAGTGAACTAATACTACCCTATAGACCCTGGTCTAAAGTAGTGAACTACTACTACCCTATAGACCCTGGTCTAAAGTAGTGCACTACTACCCTATAGACCCTGGTCTAAAGTAGTGCACTACTACCCTATAGACCCTGGTCTAAAGTAGTGCACTACTACCCTATAGACCCTGGTCTAAAGTAGTGCACTACTACCCTATAGACCCTGGTCTAAAGTAGTGCACTACTACCCTATAGAACCTGGTCTAAAGTAGTGAACGACTACCCTATAGACCCTGGTCTAAAGTAGTGCCCTACTACCCTATAGACCCTGGTCTAAAGTAGTGAATGACTACTACCCGATAGACCCTGGTCTAAAGTGGTGCCCTACTACCCTGTAGAACCTGGTTTAAAGTAGTGCACTACTACCCTATAAACCCTGGTCTAAAGTAGTGCACTACTACCCTATAGACCCTGGTCTAAAGTAGTGCACTACTACACTATAGACCCTGGTCTAAAGTAGTGAACTACTACTACCCTATAGACCCTGGTCTAAAATAGTGCACTACTACTACCCTATAGACCCTGGTCTAAAGTGGTGCCCTACTACCCTGTAGAACCTGGTTTAAAGTAGTGCACTACTACCCTATAAACCCTGGTCTAAAGTAGTGCACTACTACCCTATAGACCCTGGTCTAAAGTAGTGCACTACTACCCTATAGACCCTGGTCTAAAGTAGTGCCCTACTACCCTATGGGCCCTAGTCTAAAGTAGTGCCCTACTACCCTATAGTCCCTGATCTAAAGTAGTGCACTACAGCCCTATGGACCATGGTCTAAAATTGTGCACTATAAATCCTACCCCTACATAGTGAACCACTATCCAATAGACCCTGGTCTGAAGTAGTGCACTACTACCCTATAGACACTGGTCTAAAGTAGAGAACGACTACTACCCGATAGACCCTGGTCTAAAGTAGTGCCCTACTACCCTATAGACCCTGGTCTAAAGTAGTGCACTACTACCCTATAGACCCTGGTCTAAAGTAGTGCACTACTGCCCTATAGACCCTGGTCTAAAGTAGTGCCCTACTACCCTATAGACCCTGGTCTAAAGTAGTGCACTACTACCCTGTAGACCCTGGTCTAAAGTAGTGCACTACTACCCTATAGACCCTGGTCTAAAGTAGTGCACTACTACCCTATAGACCCTGGTCTAAAGTAGTGAACTACTACTACCCTATAGACCCTGGTCTAAAGTAGTGAACTACTACTACCCTATAGACCCTGGTCTAAAGTAGTGCACTACTACTACCCTATAGACCCTGGTCTAAAGTAGTGAACTATTACTGCCCTATAGACCCTGGTCTAAAGTAGTGAACTAATACTACCCTATAGACCCTGATCTAAAGTAGTGAACTAATACTACCCTATAGACCCTGGTCTAAAGTAGTGCACTACTACCCTATAGACCCTGGTCTAAAGTAGTGCACTACTACCCTATAGACCCTGGTCTAAAGTAGTGAACTACTACTACCCTATAGACCCTGGTCTAAAGTGGTGCCCTACTACCCTGTAGACCCTGGTTTAAAGTAGTGCACTACTACCCTATAAACCCTGGTCTAAAGTAGTGCACTACTACCCTATAGACCCTGGTCTAAAGTAGTGAACTACTACTACCCTATAGACCCTGGTCTAAAGTAGTGCACTACTACACTATAGACCCTGGTCTAAAGTAGTGAACTACTACTACCCTATAGACCCTGGTCTAAAGTAGTGAACTACTAGTACCCTATAGACCCTGGTCTAAAGTAGTGCCCTGCTACCCTATAGACCCTGGTCTAAATTAGTGCACTACTACCCTATAGACCCTGGTCTAAAGTAGTGCCCTACTACCCTATAGACCCTGGTCTAAAGTAGTGCACTACTACCCTATAGACCCTGGTCTAAAGTAGTGCACTACTACCCTATAGACCCTGGTCTAAAGTAGTTGCCTACTACCCTATGGGCCCTAGTCTAAAGTAGTGCCCTACTACCCTATAGACCCTGGTCTAAAGTAGTGCCCTACTACCCTATGGGCCCTAGTCTAAAGTAGTGCCCTACTACCCTATAGACCCTGGTCTAAAGTAGTGAACTACTACTACCCTATATACCCTGGTCTAAAGTGGTGCCCTACTACCCTGTAGAACCTGGTTTAAAGTAGTGCACTACTACCCTATAAACCCTGGTCTAAAGTAGTGCACTACTACCCTATAGACCCTGGTCTAAAGTAGTGCACTACTACCCTATAGACCCTGGTCTAAAGTAGTGAACTAATACTACCCTATAGACCCTGATCTAAAGTAGTGAACTAATACTACCCTATAGACCCTGGTCTAAAGTAGTGCACTACTACCCTATAGACCTGGTCTAAAGTAGTGCACTACTACCCTATAGACCCTGGTCTAAAGTAGTGAACTACTACTACCCTATAGACCCTGGTCTAAAGTGGTGCCCTACTACCCTGTAGACCCTGGTTTAAAGTAGTGCACTACTACCCTATAAACCCTGGTCTAAAGTAGTGCACTACTACCCTATAGACCCTGGTCTAAAGTAGTGAACTACTACTACCCTATAGACCCTGGTCTAAAGTAGTGCACTACTACACTATAGACCCTGGTCTAAAGTAGTGAACTACTACTACCCTATAGACCCTGGTCTAAAGTAGTGAACTACTAGTACCCTATAGACCCTGGTCTAAAGTAGTGCCCTGCTACCCTATAGACCCTGGTCTAAATTAGTGCACTACTACCCTATAGACCCTGGTCTAAAGTAGTGCCCTACTACCCTATAGACCCTGGTCTAAAGTAGTGCACTACTACCCTATAGACCCTGGTCTAAAGTAGTGCACTACTACCCTATAGACCCTGGTCTAAAGTAGTTGCCTACTACCCTATGGGCCCTAGTCTAAAGTAGTGCCCTACTACCCTATAGACCCTGGTCTAAAGTAGTGCCCTACTACCCTATGGGCCCTAGTCTAAAGTAGTGCCCTACTACCCTATAGACCCGGTCTAAAGTAGTGAACTACTACTACCCTATAGACCCTGGTCTAAAGTGGTGCCCTACTACCCTGTAGAACCTGGTTTAAAGTAGTGCACTACTACCCTATAAACCCTGGTCTAAAGTAGTGCACTACTACCCTATAGACCCTGGTCTAAAGTAGTGCACTACTACACTATAGACCCTGGTCTAAAGTAGTGAACTACTACTACCCTATAGACCCTGGTCTAAAATAGTGCACTACTACTACCCTATAGACCCTGGTCTAAAGTGGTGCCCTACTACCCTGTAGACCCTGGTTTAATGTAGTGCACTACTACCCTATAGACCCTGGTCTAAAGTAGTGCACTACTACCCTATAGACCCTGGTCTAAAGTAGTGCACTACTACCCTATAGACCCTGGTCTAAAGTAGTGCCCTACTACCCTATGGGCCCTAGTCTAAAGTAGTGCCCTACTACCCTATAGTCCCTGATCTAAAGTAGTGCACTACAGCCCTATGGACCATGGTCTAAAATTGTGCACTATAAATCCTACCCCTACATAGTGAACCACTATCCAATAGACCCTGGTCTGAAGTAGTGCACTACTACCCTATAGACACTGGTCTAAAGTAGAGAACGACTACTACCCGATAGACCCTGGTCTAAAGTAGTGCCCTACTACCCTATAGACCCTGGTCTAAAGTAGTGCACTACTACCCTATAGACCCTGGTCAAAAGTAGTGCACTACTACCCTATAGACCCTGGTCTAAAGTAGTGCACTACTACCCTATAGACCCTGGTCTAAAGTAGTGCACTACTACCCTATAGACCCTGGTCTAAAGTAGTGAACGACTACCCTATAGACCCTGGTCTAAAGTAGTGCCCTACTACCCTATAGACCCTGGTCTAAAGTAGTGAATGACTACTACCCGATAGACCCTGGTCTAAAGTAGTGCCCTACTACCCTATAGACCCTGGTCTAAAGTAGTGCACTACTACCCTATAGACCCTGGTCTAAAGTAGTGCACTACTACCCTATAGACCCTGGTCTAAAGTAGTGCCCTACTACCCTATAGACCCTGGTCTAAAGTAGTGCCCTACTACCCTATAGACCCTGGTCTAAAGTAGTGCACTACTACCCTATAGACCCTGGTCTAAAGTAGTGCCATACTACCCTATAGACCCTGGTCTAAAGTAGTGCACTACTACCCTATAGACCCTGGTCTAAAGTAGTGCACTACTACCCTATAGACCCTGGTCTAAAGTAGTGCACTACTACCCTATAGACCCTGGTCTAAAGTAGTGCACTACTACCCTATAGACCCTGGTCTAAAGTAGTGAACTACTACCCTATAGACCCTGGTCTAAAGTAGTGCCCTACTACCCTATAGACCCTGGTCTAAAGTAGTGAATGACTACTACCCGATAGACCCTGGTCTAAAGTAGTGCCCTACTACCCTATAGACCCTGGTCTAAAGTAGTGAACTACTACTACCCTATAGACCCTGGTCTAAAGTAGTGCATTACTACCCTATAGACCCTGGTCTAAAGTAGTGAACTACTAGTACCCTATAGACCCTGGTCTAAAGTAGTGAACTACTAGTACCCTATAGACCCTGGTCTAAAGTAGTGCCCTGCTACCCTATAGACTCTGGTCTAAAATAGTGCACTACTACTACCCTATAGACCCTCGTCTAAAGTGGTGCCCTACCACCCTGTAGACCATGGTTTAAAGTAGTGCATTACTACCTTATAAACCCTGGTCTAAAGTAGTGCACTACTACCCTATAGACCCTGGTCTAAAGTAGTGAACTACTACTACCCTATAGACCCTGGTCTAAAGTAGTGCACTACTACACTATAGACCCTGGTCTAAAGTAGTGAACTACTACTACCCTATAGACCCTGGTCTAAAGTAGTGAACTACTACTACCCTATAGACCCTGGTCTAAAGTAGTGCCTTACTACCCTATAGACCCTGGTCTAAATTTGTGCACTACTACCCTATAGACCCTGGTCTAAAGTAGTGCCCTACTACCCTATAGACCCTGGTCTAAAGTAGTGCACTACTACCCTATAGACCCTGGTCTAAAGTAGTGCCCTACTACCCTATAGACCCTGGTCTAAAGTAGTGCCCTACTACCCTATGGGCCCTAGTCTAAAGTAGTGCCCTACTACCCTATAGACCCTGGTCTAAAGTAGTGCCCTACTACCCTATGGGCCCTAGTCTAAAGTAGTGCCCTACTACCCTATAGACCCCGGTCTAAAGTAGTGAACTACTACTACCCTACAGACCCTGGTCTAAAGTGGTGCCCTACTACCCTGTAGAACCTGGTTTAAAGTAGTGCCCTACTACCCTATAGACCCTGGTCTAAAGTAGTGAATGACTACTACCCGATAGACCCTGGTCTAAAGTAGTGCCCTACTACCCTATAGACCCTGGTCTAAAGTAGTGCACTACTACCCTATAGACCCTGGTCTAAAGTAGTGCACTACTACCCTATAGACCCTGGTCTAAAGTAGTGCCCTACTACCCTATAGACCCTGGTCTAAAGTAGTGCACTACTACCCTATAGACCCTGGTCTAAAGTAGTGCACTACTACCCTATAGACCCTGGTCTAAAGTAGTGCACTACTACCCTATAGACCCTGGTCTAAAGTAGTAAACTACTACCCTATAGACCCTGGTCTAAAGTAGTGCACTACTACCCTATAGACCCTGGTCTAAAGTAGTGAACTACTACCCTATAGACCCTGGTATAAAGTCGTGAACTACTACTACCCTATAGACCCTGGTCTAAAGTAGTGAACTACTACCCTATAGACCCTGGTCTAAAGTAGTGCACTACTACTACCCTATAGACCCTGGTCTAAAGTAGTGAACTACTACTGCCCTATAGACCCTGGTCTAAAGTAGTGAACTAATACTACCCTATAGACCCTGATCTAAAGTAGTGAACTAATACTACCCTATAGACCCTGGTCTAAAGTAGTGCACTACTACCCTATAGACCCTGGTCTAAAGTAGTGCACTACTACCCTATAGACCCTGGTCTAAATTAGTGAACTACTACTACCCTATAGACCCTGGTCTAAAGTGGTGCCCTACAACCCTGTAGACCCTGGTTTAAAGTAGTGCACTACTACCCTATAAACCCTGGTCTAAAGTAGTGCACTACTACCCTATAGACCCTGGTCTAAAGTAGTGAACTACTACTACCCTATAGACCCTGGTATAAAGTAGTGCACTACTACACTATAGACCCTGGTCTAAAGTAGTGAACTACTACTACCCTATAGACCCTGGTCTAAAGTAGTGAACTACTAGTACCCTATAGACCCTGGTCTAAAGTAGTGCCCTGCTACCCTATAGACTCTGGTCTAAAATAGTGCACTACTACTACCCTATAGACCCTCGTCTAAAGTGGTGCCCTACTACCCTGTAGACCATGGTTTAAAGTAGTGCACTACTACCTTATAAACCCTGGTCTAAAGTAGTGCACTACTACCCTATAGACCCTGGTCTAAAGTAGTGAACTACTACTACCCTATAGACCCTGGTCTAAAGTAGTGCACTACTACACTATAGACCCTGGTCTAAAGTAGTGAACTACTACTACCCTATAGACCCTGGTCTAAAGTAGTGAACTACTACTACCCTATAGACCCTGGTCTAAAGTAGTGCCTTACTACCCTATAGACCCTGGTCTAAATTTGTGCACTACTACCCTATAGACCCTGGTCTAAAGTAGTGCCCTACTACCCTATAGACCCTGGTCTAAAGTAGTGCACTACTACCCTATAGACCCTGGTCTAAAGTAGTGCACTACTACCCTATAGACCCTGGTCTAAAGTAGTGCCCTACTACCCTATGGGCCCTAGTCTAAAGTAGTGCCCTACTACCCTATAGACCCTGGTCTAAAGTAGTGCCCTACTACCCTATGGGCCCTAGTCTAAAGTAGTGCCCTACTACCCTATAGACCCCGGTCTAAAGTAGTGAACTACTACTACCCTACAGACCCTGGTCTAAAGTGGTGCCCTACTACCCTGTAGAACCTGGTTTAAAGTAGTGCACTACTACCCTATAAATCCTGGTATAAAGTAGTGCACTACTACCCTATAGACCCTGGTCTAAAGTAGTGAACTACTACTACACTATAGACCCTGGTCTAAAGTAGTGCACTACTACACTATAGACCCTGGTCTAAAGTAGTGAACTACTACTACCCTATAGACCCTGGTCTAAAATAGTGCACTACTACTACCCTATAGACCCTGGTCTAAAGTGGTGCCCTACTACCCTGTAGACCCTGGTTTAAAGTAGTGCACTACTACCCTATAAACCCTGGTCTAAAGTAGTGCACTACTACCCTATAGACCCTGGTCTAAAGTAGTGCACTACTACCCTATAGACCCTGGTCTAAAGTAGTACCCTACTACCCTATGGGCCCTAGTCTAAAGTAGTGCCCTACTACCCTATAGACCCTGGTCTAAAGTAGTGCCCTACTACTACACTATAGACACTGGTCTAAAGTAGTGCCCTACTACCCTATTGACCCTGGTCTAAAGTAGTGCACTACTACCCTATAGACCCTGGTCTAAAGTAGTGCACTACTACCCTATAGACCCTGGTCTAAAGTAGTGAACTACTACCCTATAGACCCTGGTCTAAAGTAGTGCACTACTACCCTATAGACCCTGGTCTAAAGTAGTGAACTACTACCCTATAGACCCTGGTCTAAAGTAGTGCCCTACTACCCTATAGACCCTGGTCTAAAGTAGTGAACGACTACTACCCGATAGACCCTGGTCTAAAGTAGTGCCCTACTACCCTATTGACCCTGGTCTAAAGTAGTGCACTACTACCCTATAGACCCTGGTCTAAAGTAGTGAACTACTACCCTATAGACCCTGGTATAAAGTCGTGAACTACTACTACCCTATAGACCCTGGTCTAAAGTAGTGAACTACTACCCTATAGACCCTGGTCTAAAGTAGTGCACTACTACCCTATAGACCCTGGTCTAAAGTAGTGCACTACTACCCTATAGACCCTGGTCTAAAGTAGTGCACTACTACCCTATAGACCCTGGTCTAAAGTAGTGAACTACTACCCTATAGACCCTGGTCTAAAGTAGTGCACTACTACCCTATAGACCCTGGTCTAAAGTAGTGAACTACTACCCTATAGACCCTGGTCTAAAGTAGTGAACTACTACTACCCTATAGACCCTGGTCTAAAGTAGTGAACTACTATCCTATAGACCCTGGTCTAAAGTATTGCACTACTACCCTATAGACCCTGGTCTAAAGTAGTGCCCTGCTACCCTATAGACCCTGGTCTAAAGTAGTGCCCTACTATCCTATAGACCCTGGTCTAAAGTAGTGCCCTACTATCCTATAGACCCTGGTCTAAAGTAGTGAACTACTACCCTATAGCCCCTGGTCTAAAGTAGTGCACTACTACCCTATAGACCCTGGTCTAAAGTAGTGCACTACTACCCTATAGCCCCTGGTCTAAAGTAGTGCACTACTACCCTATAGACCCTGGTCTAAAGTAGTGCACTACTACCCTATAGACCCTGGTCTAAAGTAGTGCACCACTACCCTATAGCCCCTGGTCTAAAGTAGTGCCCTACTACCCTATAGACCCTTACTACCCTATAGCCCCTGGTCTAAAGTAGTGAATTACTACCCTATAAACCCAGGTCTAAAGTAGTGCCCTACTACCCTATAGACCCTGGTCTAAAGTAGTGCACTACTACCCTATAGACCCTGGTCTAAAGTAGTGCACTACTACCCTATAGACCCTGGTCTAAAGTAGAGCACTACTACCCTATAGACCCTGGTCTAAAGTAGTGCACTACTACCCTATAGACCCTGGTCTAAAGTAGTGAACTACTACTACCCTATAGACCCTGGTCTAAAGTAGTGCCCTACTACCCTATAGACCCTGGTCTAAAGTAGTGCCCTACTACCCTATAGACCCTGGTCTAAAGTAGTGCCCTACTACCCTATAGACCCTGGTCTAAAGTAGTGCACTACTACCCTATAGACCCTGGTCTAAAGTAGTGAACTACTACCCTCTAGACCCTGGTCTAAAGTAGTGAACTACTACTACCCTATAGACCCTGGTCTAAAGTAGTGAACTACTATCCTATAGACCCTGGTCTAAAGTATTGCACTACTACCCTATAGACCCTGGTCTAAAGTAGTGCCCTACTACCCTATAGACCCTGGTCTAAAGTAGTGCCCTACTATCCTATAGACCCTGGTCTAAAGTAGTGCCCTACTACCCTATAGACCCTGGTCTAAAGTAGTGCCCTACTATCCTATAGACCCTGGTCTAAAGTAGTGAACTACTACCCTATAGCCCCTGGTCTAAAGTAGTGCACTACTACTACCCTATAGACCCTGGTCTAAAGTGGTGCCCTACTACCCTGTAGAACCTGGTTTAAAGTAGTGCACTACTACCCTATAGACCCTGGTCTAAAGTAGTGCACTACTACCCTATAGACCCTGGTCTAAAGTAGTGAACTACTACCCTATAGACCCTGGTCTAAAGTAGTGAACTACTACTACCCTATAGACCCTGGTCTAAAGTAGTGAACTACTATCCTATAGACCCTGGTCTAAAGTATTGCACTACTACCCTATAGACCCTGGTCTAAAGTAGTGCCCTACTACCCTATAGACCCTGGTCTAAAGTAGTGCCCTACTATCCTATAGACCCTGGTCTAAAGTAGTGCCCTACTATCCTATAGACCCTGGTCTAAAGTAGTGCCCTACTATCCTATAGACCCTGGTCTAAAGTAGTGCACTACTACCCTATAGACCCTGGTCTAAAGTAGTACACTACTACCCTATAGACCCTGGTCTAAAGTAGTGCACTACTACCCTATAGACCCTGGTCTAAAGTAGTGCACCACTACCCTATAGCCCCTGGTCTAAAGTAGTGCCCTACTACCCTATAGACCCTTACTACCCTATAGCCCCTGGTCTAAAGTAGTGAATTACTACCCTATAAACCCAGGTCTAAAGTAGTGCCCTACTACCCTATAGACCCTGGTCTAAAGTAGTGCACTACTACCCTATAGACCCTGGTCTAAAGTAGTGAACTACTATCCTATAGACCCTGGTCTAAAGTAGAGCACTACTACCCTATAGACCCTGGTCTAAAGTAGTGCACTACTACCCTATAGACCCTGGTCTAAAGTAGTGAACTACTACTACCCTATAGACCCTGGTCTAAAGTAGTGCCCTACTACCCTATAGACCCTGGTCTAAAGTAGTGCCCTACTACCCTATAGACCCTGGTCTAAAGTAGTGCCCTACTACCCTATAGACCCTGGTCTAAAGTAGTGCACTACTACCCTATAGACCCTGGTCTAAAGTAGTGAACTACTACCCTATAGACCCTGGTCTAAAGTAGTGAACTACTACTACCCTATAGACCCTGGTCTAAAGTAGTGAACTACTATCCTATAGACCCTGGTCTAAAGTATTGCACTACTACCCTATAGACCCTGGTCTAAAGTAGTGCCCTACTACCCTATAGACCCTGGTCTAAAGTAGTGCCCTACTATCCTATAGACCCTGGTCTAAAGTAGTGCCCTACTACCCTATAGACCCTGGTCTAAAGTAGTGCCCTACTATCCTATAGACCCTGGTCTAAAGTAGTGAACTACTACCCTATAGCCCCTGGTCTAAAGTAGTGCACTACTACCCTATAGACCCTGGTCGAAAGTAGAGCACTACTACCCTATAGACCCTGGTCTAAAGTAGTGCACTACTACCCTATAGACCCTGGTCTAAAGTAGTGAACTACTACTACCCTATAGCCCCTGGTCTAAAGTAGTGCCCTACTACCCTATAGACCCTGGTCTAAAGTAGTGCCCTACTACCCTATAGACCCTGGTCTAAAGTAAGACCACCAGGTTGAGTTGGGGAATTTTTTTATTGTGTCAAATCTCTCTCTCTCTCTCTCTCTCTCTCTCTCTCTCTCTCCCTCCCACATGGAAGTTTATTTGTGAGTTATGCTAATAGACCGCTAGGCTAAATAATTAATTTGGGTGTGCATTCAGTGGCCACAGCTCGCCCGTATCAATCATTGATGTCAGAAAATATTGTTGCCTTCATTGTACCATGCAACAATCCCCACAGCCTGTACTTCACCTCACTGCCCAAATACAACAACCTGACAGCTTGTCAGAGCCTGGGATTTCAGCCTCTGACAAGCTGTAAACATCATACCCAACATTTGTGTTAGTTCCATTTATGGGAATCACACACAGACAGACAGACAGACAGACAGACAGACAGACAGACAGACAGACAGACAGACAGACAGACAGACAGACAGACAGACAGACAGACAGACAGACAGACAGACAGACAGACATACAGACAGAGAGAGAGACAGAGAGAGAGACAGAGAGACAGACAGACAGAGAGAGAGAGATCCTTGTGTATGCAGTGGTTTAACATACAGCTACAGACTGACTAGGGATGCATGCCTAAAGACACACTGTTCCCTATATAGTGGACTACTTTTCAAGGGAGCCATATGGGACCCTAGTCAACAGTAGTACACTATACTGGAAATAGGGTGCCATTTGAGCCACAGGAAAAACAATGCTGTCTGCCTCCCCTCAGCAGTGTATCTCCTGTCAACATAGCCTTTTCAAACTCATGGCTCCTCTCCCAGGTTCCCACACACTTTGGTAACAGAACACTATATTCTTAGAACTAAGACCGAGTTCTAGATTCTTTCACCGTGTTCTATTCCACAGTTTCTATCCTAACAGCCCTGACCCACATATTACCTGTGAAATCAAGTTTGATAAAATGAAGGTATGCAAGAAAATGAAAAGTTGAGGATAATGGAACTTATTATGATCATTCTAATGTAATAATGGTATTAATTTCCATGTAATTACATGTCATTAATATCAACACATTTGTGATATAATTTGTAATAACATTTTTTTTTTTTTTTAAAACAGGAGTAATTAGCGCTGGAGCTTGTTAGATTGATTAGTTCCCTCATTGATCTTCACGGCACATTACAAAAGAAGAAGTTGCTATAGTTAATGATGAGCCCAGTTCGTTACCATGACAACCCCCTGCACGACTCATCACACGCATTCTAATGTGCGTCCCAAGTAAACACCCTATCCCCTAGATAGTGCACTTATGTTGGTCAGAAGAAGTGGACGACTGTATATACCGAAGAGGGTGCCATTTGGGACTCACAGCACAATAGGCAAAGTCCCCTGCAGAGCCCTTCTTCCTTTGACACAAGAAGACCTCTCTTTACACATGAAAATGAACCACCATACGATCATACCTATAGGCTAGCAGAAGCCCTCCAGGTAGACACATACATACCTATAGGCTAGCAGAAGCCCTCCAGGTAGACACATACATACCTATAGGCTAGCAGAAGCCCTCCAGGTAGACACATACATACCTATAGGCTAGCAGAAGCCCTCCAGGTAGACACATACATACCTATAGGCTAGCAGAAGCCCTCCAGGTAGACACATACATACCTATAGGCTAGCAGAAGCCCTCCAGGTAGACACATACATACCTATAGGCTAGCAGAAGCACTCCAGGTAGACACATACATACCTATAGGCTAGCAGAAGCACTCCAGGTAGACACATACATACCTATAGGCTAGCAGAAGCCCTCCAGGTAGACACATACATACCTATAGGCTAGCAGAAGCCCTCCAGGTAGACACATACATACCTATAGGCTAGCAGAAGCCCTCCAGGTAGACACATACACACCTATAGGCTAGCAGAAGCCCTCCAGGTAGACACATACATACCTATAGGCTAGCAGAAGCACTCCAGGTAGACACATACATACCTATAGGCTAGCAGAAGCCCTCCAGGTAGACACATACATACCTATAGGCTAGCAGAAGCCCTCCAGGTAGACACATACATACCTATTGGCTAGCAGAAGCTCTCCAGGTAGACACATACATAACTATAGGCTAGCATGGGGCGACAGGGTAGCCTACTGGTTAGAGCGTTAGACTAGTAACCAAAAGGTTGCAAGTTCAAATCCCCGAGTTGACAATGTACAAATCTGTTGTTCTACCCCTGAACAGGCAGTTAACCCACTGTTCCTAAGAATTTGATCTTAACTGACTTGCCTAGTTAAATAAAGGTAACATTTAAAAAATAGCAGAAGCACTCCAGAAAGACACATATTTTCAGAAGCAACAAGACCTTGAGGAGACAAGAAAAAAAACTGAATAGTGAAATCACCTTTTGTGATTTCTCCCCTCAGAAAATTGCATATATCTTCACGTGTTAAATTAATTTAAAGAACATATGAATAAAGTCAAATAAAGTAACATAAAGAGAACTAAATACATGTTATTAAGAAATGTATGAGTTTAAGACAGTTACCAAGTAACAAGCACTCAACAAAATTAGGCATTTATATAAACAAACAAACAAACATTACTTTTACAATACTGTATAATTTAGGTTAATTAGCTGAGCTTCAATTCCAAAACAAATTAAGGGTGTCAAGAAACTTTGTTCAAGTGTACAGACCTCATTATCCTACAAACTGACCTGTATCTTTACCTTAACAAAGTGACCTGTATCTTTACCTTAACAAACTGACCTGTATCTGAACCTTAACAAACTGACCTGTATCTGAACCTGATTAACAAACTGACCTGTATCTGAACCTGATTAACAAACTGACCTGTATCTGAACCTGATTAACAAACTGACCTGTATCTGAACCTGATTAACAAACTGACCTGTATCTGAACCTGATTAACAAACTGACCTGTATCTGAACCTGATTAACAAACTGACCTGTATCTGAACCTGAACAAACTGACCTGTATCTGAACCTGATTAACAAACTGACCTGTATCTGAACCTGATTAACAAACTGACCTGTATCTGAACCTGATTAACAAACTGACCTGTATCTGAACCTGATTAACAAACTGACCTGTATCTGAACCTGATTAACAAACTGACCTGTATCTGAACAAACTGACCTGTATCTGAACCTGATTAACAAACTGACCTGTATCTGAACCTGATTAACAAACTGACCTGTATCTGAACCTGATTAACAAACTGACCTGTATCTGAACCTGAACAAACTGACCTGTATCTGAACCTGATTAACAAACTGACCTGTATCTGAACCTGATTAACAAACTGACCTTTATCTGAACCTTGGAAATAGTCTATGATTGCTAGTAACAGCTATTAATTAAGAAAATGTTCTACATAATCATATCTATGTGATTTTCCTGTCTTGTTAGTTGAATGCACTTTAGTAAGGCTAAACAGATATGAGCTTCTGTTGAATGAATAAAATCTACATTTTAAATACAAAAACAAGTGAATTACCAATCTCTAGAATTGGACGACAGTGTGTTCAACAGGCTTCCCATAACAACTCAAATTGTTTCTACGATCCTTAACGGTTGAAGTTTGTAAGCAGAGGGGTGGTGGTGGCTATCCAATTAGCTCTATAATTAAGCAAATCACAAGGAAATGTGAATTATACAGACCAATTTATTGTTAATTATACGCTTCCTAGAAACGTTGACATTTATTCCCCGCATACCAAATGGCGCCCTAGCCCCTATATAGCCCATTGGGCCCTCGTCAAAAGTAGGGCACTATATTGGTTAATAGGTTGTCATTTGGATGCAGTCTACTTAATGACACTCAATGACAGATAAACAATAACAGAAAAGCTCATGTTTATGAAAATCTAACAAATGTCATATTTCATCAGTTACATTTTAATTTGTGTATATTATATTTATTTTAATAGGAACAAACTCCTACTTACAATGACGGCTCACCCCAGGACAATGCCGTGCCAATTGTGAGCCGCCCTAAGGACCTCCCAAATCAAGGCCGGATGTGATGCCACCTGGATTCAAACCAAGTACCGCGGCGACGCCCTCTGTGTTAGACCACTGTGCCACTCAGTATACTCAGAAGATATAACAAGGTATCCCTTAGATATATAGTGATCCTTCTTATCATGAATCATCAACACCGAACAACAATACGCACACAACATGTCAAGTATTGGTCCCATGCTCCATGAGCTGAAATAAGAGATCACAGACATTTTCCTTAGGCACAAAAATGTGCTCTCAAGTTTAGTTTAAATCCTTTTAGTGATCGTTTCTCCTTTGCCAAGATAATCTATCCACCTGACAGGTGTGGCACATCAAGAAGCTGATTAAACAGCATTATTGTTACGGTTTTCTTCAGGTGAAAGAGAGGAGGACCAAAATGCAGCGTGGTAATTTTCATACATGTTTAATAACGAATAAACACGAACAATACAAAAACGTAACACGAAAACCGAAAGAGCCTATACTGGTGAACAGGAACAATAACAAGGACAATCACCCACAAAACACTCAAAGAATATGGCTGCCTAAATATGGTTCCCAATCAGAGACAACGATAAACACCTGCCTCTGATTGAGAACCACTCCAGACAGAGATAGACTATGCTAGAAAACCCCACTAAGCCACAATCCCAAAAACCCCAAGACAAAACACACCACATACAAAAACCCATGTCACACCCTGGCCTGACCAAATAAATAAAGAAAACAC